>NC_067134.1:11855516-12058016 GCF_021347895.1 Acanthochromis polyacanthus | reverse complement strand
CACCACCGGGGATTAAACTGCCACCGAGGCTCACCAAACCTGCACAAAGGAAACAGATAATTAGCACTCCTAATTTAACAACCTGGTGACCAGACCAATATACACTATTAAAAATACACACACACGCACGCACACTCACTCACTCCACAAAACAATATTTAAAAGATGTACAATATGAGGCCACAATAATCTTTGTAGCCTAGGGCTTTAACGCCGAAAGTGCACTACAATAAATCCAATACACTGAGGCCATTAGCCGCAGAAAGTACACGCCGACACAACGAGCCCACAGGAAAGGCAGTACAGCCGAAGGGGAAACAAAAGAGCCGAAAAAGAGAGCCAGAAAAGAGAGCCGAAACAGCAGCCAGTCCAGGGAAGTGGTGGCGTCCAACAAACCGCACGCTTAGCTGCAGCCCGATTAGCCGTGGCGCAGCGTAGCAGCAATGCAGGCGGAGGAGATCCCACAAAAACAGCGGCAGTTATACTGCAGCAACCACACAACAAAATCAGGGACCAGTTAACACATCAGATTACACAAAGCGGACAATGCTAGCTTACCCTGCCGACACAGACGCACCCATGGCACGCTGAACGGAGCGACCTGTCTCCCAGTGTCACTACACAGAGCAAAACAAGCTGTCACTAAGTGCAGCATCCATTAGAGAAAGATAGATGGGAAAAGCCCATTACCTGTACCAGCGGTATTATGTGCGTCTCGATCTGCCACACCAGATCCAGCACACTCTGCTGCAGTCACCACCACGAGGAGAGCTCAGGAGAAAGCATGAGGCTGAGGTAAAGCCACCCACCTGTGTATTTATATAGTGGGACAGGATGCTGCCCTGCTGTCACAACGGCGATTGAACTGGCACAGTGTCACACAGTGGCCAGGAGGGAGAAACCATCCGGCCACACTAGCAAACTAGAAAAGTAGCATATTAGCAACAACTATCCATCCATGGATGTCCATGGCTTTCAGTCTAAGAATCTGAAGTTTGATCATGGTTTTATACTTCCTGCTTTTATAACATCTGCCAGGGTCTGTATGATGTCAATTTTGTCATCTCCTCAGTCTGCGAGAGTCGGGCAAACCCTGTTGTGGACATCCATTTGCAGCACAAAATTTGTGTCCTTGTTCTTGCAGCAAAACTTTTCAGACGGACCAGACGGTCTTAAAGCCTTCCCCAACACTTAGTCTACTTGTAAACAACAAGTGTTCTCTAAAATCCAATTCAGCAAGTCGCAGATTCCAGTAATGCTAAGTGCATTACTGGCTGAATGTAACTTGAGCAAACTACTGCACACCAAAGCTAATTCATCAACACTGGTTCCAACTTGAAAGCCCTCAGCTTGACTACCCTCCACTTAGGGCTCTTCTCTTCGAGGTCTCCACCTTTACATCTGGTTCTGGGAATTTTCTACTATTGTCGAATTCCTGACAATTTGTAGTTCCATAAGTGCAACTTTATAGTGGGATATTGTCCAGTCTTGTCTCTTTAAAACATAATGGTTACAAACCATAGTTAACTGGATAAATATACAAACTGGGGCATTTATGACTGCTTTTATAAGCTATAATAGCTCCTTAACTATCGGTTTTGTGTCAACTTTACAATTCTTGACATTGTGTACCTTTTCCATATGTCTTTACTCACCCATTGGGCCATTTTCCGATGCTGAGGACATTCTTGTCAGTCATTTACTAGGCCTTGATCATGCTGCTAATTTCTGACCAATAGATAACAAAATACTACCTTGCATGACATATTTGCCCTAGTTTCTTACCAAGTTGTGTTTTTTGTCCTTTTTGTATTTTATTACTTGCTCTAGATTTGTACATATATTTATAACTATTTCTTTATTATGTCATTGTTGCACTGCCTGCTCCACGTGCCTTTTTAATTGTCCTCCTGGGAACAAATAAAGTTTTCTGAATAAAGTTTTCCGAATCTGAATTGCAAAGGCCATGGGTGCATGTACAGAATATGCAGATACGGCATACTGAGCATGTATGGAACAGATTCCTCCAAGACGACACCCACGGATACGGACAGTAGTCAAGTAACTGGCCAGGTGCCCGTTCGTAAGTGAGTATGATCAATGCTTTTTAGTTTCTGGTCCATGTGACATAAAAGCCATCTTCGGAGGTCCACAAAAGTCCACATGGACTTATCTGCAAACATCCAACAAGATTCTGTGCATGTATGACGTGCTACAAGTAGTTCAGCCTTGGAGGTGCTCTAAGAAGGAAGTTAATGGTTCCCTTACAAGGGATTTATTCACTGCCTCTACATAAGTGTGTATGCGTGTCTATGGCATTAATAGCATGGGAGCAACTTTATACGCTAACTAACCAAACTCTGAAAACTTTTCTGAACTTCTGAGAGAAACACATCCCTACAATGCCGATTGCAGCACTGACTATGAATCTCATCTACACTGTCTCTGTAGTTACACAAGAATGTGATCAGCACTGGGTTAGACTGTTGTATTAACATGATGTGTCTGATGCCCCACCTTTTCTCTTTCTCCTCCTTCTTCCCCATTCCCCTAGAGGTATTTGCTTCAAAGACAGGAGAGTTTCGTTCAGCACCTTTTTTGGATTGCGTTTGAAGATTCTGAAGCGTTGTTTGATGGGACTGTGAAATATGGTGTTGGTTTTGTTCTAAACAGGCTCGGAATGGAAACTGGGAATAACTTAACAAGAGAACACCAATATAGCAAATATATAAAGGATGATATGATGATGAGAGGATTTATGATGAGGATGATGTTACTCATGGTCATCTTTATAAAAAATAACCTTCAGTAACCCCCCGTTCCCTTTTACTGTGATGAATTGCTCAGAGGGAGGGTGTAAGCACTTGAGACTGAAGTGTTTAGGAAGTGGCTTCCCCTCACTGATGATAACGGTAATTATGGCGCTCATTTAGAGGCATCTCCATTTTCAATTACAGGGTTGATTAAAGGAAGAGTGGTTTAATGTGAAGGAGTTTAGTATTTTGATCTTTGGAAGTACGTGCACAGGACTAGACGGTTTTAAATTAAGAAGTTGGATTGAACTTTTATATACTTTATATTTTGCTTTTGCCAATTTTGGCTAAAACTAACATAAGTGCTCATTTGTCCCATTTTAACATCACATGTTATGCCAGTTTCTTTTCCCAGAGATGGCACTCTATACTCATAGTAGATGTTTTCGTTCAGGTTTTGGTTAAAAGGCTCTTTCGAGAGAGTGCGACAATGCTCTGACACTCAATATTTCCAATGGTTTGCCCCATGCCATAACAGTTTGGTGCTGCCATCCAGCCAGCCTGTGCACGTGTACCATCAAACTTATAATTAGACAGCCACTGCTTGTTGTGATGGAAGCCTGCAAGGCCAAAGAAACCATGCATCCAGCCATTTCACCAATAGTCCTGCTCTCGTAGCATCATACCTGCTCAGCCAGCCAGATCTCACGAGGATTCGTGAAACTGTCACGTAAGTTTTAGTTTCGGTTTCGTGTGCACCAACACGATTTCGTCATGTTTTTCGTGCCGCTCACCACGAAATGCGCACCAATGTATTTTAAACGGCGGACTTTTCGTGCCACTCAGAACGTATTTCAAAAGAATGTGTATATTATATTTTAATGTAAAACCGTGGCGAATCCAACGCTATATTTTGCATGACATCGTCCCTAAACATAACCCTAACCATAACCTAACCATAACCTAACCATAAGCCGGTGGTACACTTACCAATTTGCATAGGAATCTCAAGAATGTCCGGCGGCCGGCGGCCGCAAACGCGATCACACAAGCAGTATACGCCGATGGACAGCTTAGATCGTCATGAATCCGCCGGTATAAACCACTTTCAGATGTGATTACCACAGCGAAAAACATTTCGTGGTGAGCGGCACGAAAAACATGACGAAATCGTGTTGGTGCGCACGAAACCGAAACTAAAACTTACGTGACAGTTTCACGAATCCCCGTGAGACCGGGTTGGCTCAGCAGAAGATACAAAGACGACCACACTTGCTTTCACTCGGATTCTTCCATTCTTCCTTGTGCATCAGTAGCCCGTATCACCAGGAATCCACAGCTAGTTGCACACCTTTTCCCAGTGCATCGACTACGAATAACACTGCACTGTATATGGAATAATTGCACTTCCAACATCTACTGTGTTCAAGGATTCAAGTGTTTCTTTGGCTTTCATCTGCAGAGTAAAACCCCTTTGGATACCTTAGTATCTTCATATATATATATATATATATATATATATATATATATATATATGTATATATATATATATATATATATATGTGTATATACATGCTGCTGTGTGTGTGTGTGTGTGTGTGTGTGTGTGTGTGTGTGTGTGTGTGTGTGTGTGTGTGTGTAACTTGAACCCAGAGAGTCAGCCAATGGTGAGAAGGACACGAAAACCTGAATTTCAATCACATACACAGAGAGTGTCAAACTTGTAAACAAATATTTATCACATTTCTCACATTGTCAAACTCACGCAAGCAGATACGGTTTGCTTTGTACAATTAGCTGTTGCTGTGGCTTTCTGGAATTTCATTCTTACATTGTTGGGGCTTTAATTAAAAGACTGATTCATTGCTGCACTGAGAATACTAAACATGCTGTGAGACACTAAACTGCACAAAAGTCTCTTTCTGTCTGTTTCTGCAGTAAATCCTCAGCACATAGATCATTGGAGACACGCTAGTGAAAATCATGTGTTGTTCATTTGTTCATATTGAGTTTTTTCTATGCTAGAAGATGCAAGATAAATGAATTTCATGTGTAACAAACCAGAGACACCTTCTTCGTAATAAGTTTTCAGATCTACCATGCACTAAATCCTTCCAATATCACAACATTTTGCAGTGTTTAGTTGTTTTTTCAGTGTCTCAGAGTCGAAGGTGAGTTAGTGAGCTTTTAAAGGCAAGAAAGGATTAACATGGAAACATCTTCTAAATATACAGTGGGTACAGAAAGTATTCAGACCCCTTGAAATTTTTCACTCTGTGTCATTGCAGCCATTTGCCAAAATCAAAAAAGTTCATTTTATTTCTCATTAATGTACACTCAGCACCCCATCTTGACAGAAAAAACAGAAATGTAGAAATTTTTGCAAATTTATTAAAAGAGAAACTGAAATATCACATGGTCAGAAGTATTCAGACCCTGTGCTCAGTATTGAGTAGAAGCACCCTTTCAGCTAGTACAGCCATGAGTCTTCTTGGGAATGACGCAACAAGTTTTTCACACCTGGATTTGGGGATCCTCTGTCATTCTTCCTTGCAGATCCTCTCCAGTTCTGTCAGGTTGGATGGTGAACGTTGGTGGACAGACATTTTGAGGTCTCTCCAGAGATGCTCAATCGGGTTTAGGTCAGGGCTCTGGCTGGGCCAGTCAAGAACGGTCACAGAATTGTTCTGAAGCCACTCCTTTGTTATTTTAGCTGTGTGCTTAGGGTCATTGTCCTGTTGAAAGGTAAACCTTCGGCCCAGTCTGAGGTCCTGAGCACTCTGGAAGAGGTTTTCCTCCAGGATATCTCTGTACTTGGCCACATTCATCCTTCCTTCAATTGCAACCAGCCGTCCTGTCCCTGCAGCTGAAAAACACCCCCACAACATGATGCTCCCACCACCATGTTTCACTGTAGGGATTGTATTGGGGAGGTGATGAGCAGTGCCTGCTTTTCTCCACACATGCCGCTTAGAATTAACACCAAAAAGTTCAATCTTGGTCTCATCAGACCAGAGAATCTTATTTCTCATAGTCTGGGAGTCCTTCATGTGTTTTTTGGCAAACTCTATGCGGGCTTTCATGTGTCTTGCACTGAGGAGAGGCTTCCATCGGGCCACTCTGCCATAAAGCCCCTACTGGTGGAGGGCTGCAGTGATAGTTGACTTTGTGGAACTTCCTCCTATCTCCCGACTGCATCTCTGGAGCTCAGCCACAGTGATCTTTGGGTTCTTCTTTACCTCTCTCACCAAGGCTCTTCTCCCACCATTGCTCAGTTTGGCTGGACGGCCAGGTCTAGGAAGAGTTGTGGTCGTCCCAAACTTCTTCCAATTGAGGATTATGGAGGCCACTGTGCTCTGAGGAACCTTGAGTGCTGCAGAAATTATTTTGTAACCTTGGTCAGATATGTGCCTTGCTACAATTCTGTCTCTGAGCTCCTTGGGCAGTTCCTTCCACCTCATGATTCTCATTTGCTCTGACATGCACTGTGAGCTGTAAGGTCTTCTATAGACAGGTGTGTGCCTTTCCTAATCAAGTCCAATCAGTTTAATTAAACACAGCTGGACTCCAATAAAGAAGCAGAACCATCTCGAGGAGGATCAGAAGAAATGGACAGCATGTGAGTTAAATATGAATGTCACTGCAAAGGCTCTGAATACTTCTGACCATGTGATATTTTAGTTTTTCTTTTTTAATTCATTTGCTAAAATTTCTGCATTTCTGTTTTTTTCTGTCAAGATGGGGTGCTGAGTGTACATTAATGAGAAATAAAATGAACTTTTTTGATTTTGGCAAATGGCTGCAATGACACAGTGATGAGTTGTTTGAGGTTTAATCAATGACCAAAGAGACTTCAAACTTTCTGTGAGCTTCAGCAGCAGCTCACCTGCACCTGCTGTTATTACCACGAGATTTTATAATTAGGCTTCCGTGAAATCGCCTCTTAACTCGAGCTAAATGATATCATGATTCTGTTTGAGTACTAAACAAATGCAACCTGAGGAGACCCAGTTTCCAGCATCAACAAGTCTGGATGCAGAGATCCATTTAGAGACATACAGTATGCACAAAGGCTTGGTGTGTTTACTGTGGATGCTTTGAAGCTGAGCCTTGACAGGTTCGTTGTTCCTCTCTTGAGCAGTTAAAAGGAAAATATATCAATGTTTTTGGTTCACTTCATCTCACTGCGAAAAGGTTTATTTATTTATTTTTGTCTGTGGATGCCCAGCTTTAAAGCAGGAATATTCATGCATTAAATACTTCATTGTAATTCATGATGCTGCTTCCTTTGTTGCTACATGGTGTCCATAGTTGGGGTCTGTAACAGGTGAAAACGGACATGCCTATTGCATTAATGCATCTTTGTGTCACCACAAACCAAAGACTACCACTGCTACTTCGCCGGGTTTTAAATTTTTATGGACTTGTACTCATTTTATGAATTACTGCTGTCAATTTCTTTCAAATAAATGCCCGTCTGAGTTTTTATGTCCATTTGCTATTGAGTTTTAATGGTGTAGTTTTGTTTGGAAGCAATATCAGCAAGGTACCAATAGCTTGAATAATGAAGACTACAGCCATTTTGGTCCTTGGCTACAGTAAAATAAGTGGTTTTATTAATTCACCAACTGCACGTCTCAGCTTGAAATGTGTTTTTTTATTGTTCTAGTTGTTTGCCGTGTTTGTAATTGCCACTTTTTGAAAATGACTGCTATTTCTAGAATTGGCAGTTTTAAGGGGGATTTACAGTCTGTGTATTTCAAAAGACTTTTGTTTTGTCATAGTGATTTGCAGGGTTTATTTGGATTCTTGGCAGTGTCTAAAATTAAGTTTTTTAATTGGAGTTTAGGTTGCAACCCATGTCTTAGTTATCTCATCGATTTTAAAATAAGTTCTAATTAACACCTTAGTGTTTCAGTAGAATGCAACTGGACTTGTTTTTTGGTTTTTGGAGACACTTCATCTCTTATCTGAGAGGATTCCTCAATCCTGGTTCAAATAATTACCCACAAATCATGTGGCTCACATGACTCAAGGTGTAAAAGTTGATGAAACTTTCTGGGGAAGGGTCTCGGAACCACATTATATGCACCTGATAAATGGTGTCCACTATTTAGAGATGTCTGCTCCTGTTCCATCCCCTGTCAAAACATCTGTCTTCTTTGACATGACTTATTAAGTGTCCCTTATCATTTTGTCCTAAAGAATTAAATCTACATCATTTAATAGTACTCAAGTCTTGCTAAGGGTGGTGTTGTCAGAGCCTACAGACAGGTCCAGAGTCATGTTTTGTCTGCATTTGTTGGTACACACAGAAGAAAACTGTAGTTGAAGAAGCTAGCTGATTTGTTTCAAAGCAAAACAGTCCACTGATTTCCAAGACCACAGCACAAAAAGGATGAGGAGCACGCTGAAATCTGGCAAATGGCCCCTTTAGTCTCCAATCTGATAAACAAGGCTACACATGGAAGACGCCATCCCCTGAAAATTGCATTTCCCATCACAGGGCTCTAACTTCACAGCAATCCCATTTGATTCATGTCTTCATCGCTTTAATGTTGCAGCTGGTAAAGACGAAGTTCATTTTCATATTTACAGCTGAGCAGTTTATAAATGTTCTCCTGCATGGGGATCAATAAAGTTTCATATTAATCTAATCATAAGGTGTCACTGCAGGACTTTCCAGCAGTAATAGACTTAAACATATCTAAATGTCAGTCATTGATCACTCAGGACAGTAAAATTGTTTAAACAGAGGTATGCTGTGAAAGACCATACTATCCCTGTCTGTAGTAGGACTGTTTAAGTAACACCTATTTTATTCTAGCTCATCATCATTAACTAGTGGAAAGGTCAAGGCTCATGAGATGTTCAGATTTATATCCATCACATATTATCATAAGAAAGGCATCTAATTGGTTCCAAATTCATGCATAAACATATCTAGAGTTATAAGGAATTATCTTCAGCCACAATAAGAACAAGGAGTCCTGCAGCAGATGGCGTGGCCCCCACAGAGCTCTGATCTGAATACCATGGAGCCAGTGTGGGATTACATGAAAAGAGAACACACATGCAGCATGCTATAAGTCCTCAAAGTGTCATTTTTGAATTTAAAAAGTTTTGAAAGGACTGGTGATGCTGGATCACATTCATCAAAACTGTGCAATGAATGTGATGCCTCTTGGTCCATATGGCGTCACCCAGTGATTGGTGAACTAGTGACACACTGGCAACTTTTCATCCCTGACTATGCACCAGATGACTCCATAATTTAATAAGTGAACACTATGTTGTGTTAAGAAAGACTAGAAAACAGTGATTGGGATCATGAACTAATTAGGAAAATGTTTACTGAAGTAACAAATCAAGCGGGAAGTCGGCTCATTTGGTTCATAGCTGACTTTTCTTGCAATGAGATGCATCGCCCCCTGCTGGCTGTTAGAAAGAATGCACTTCCACATTTGCTTTACTTTACAGAAGAAGGAGAAGATGATAATAATGGATATTTGTCTTTTTTTCTGTTGCCCACTGTCATCATCCTTGGATTTCTCCTGTCAACAGAAAGACAACCTATCTAAGATGCGATAAGTCTGTTTTTTTTTTTTTTTTGTGCAGTAAGATTCTGGCAGAGCTGTCCATGCTGCACTTAAGTGTTGAGGAAGACCTTGTCATGGTGCCCCTTCAATGCTTTCTGCCTCTGGTTGCTACAGTATTAAGCAGTCAGAGGAAAGAGAAACCAGATACTACTGGTGTAGTAGAGTGTGTCATATCTATGAAAGTGGTATATACACTACCATTCAAAGGTTTGGGGTCACATAGAAATGTCCTTATTTTTGAAAGAAAAGCACTTTTTTAAGTGAAGATAACATTAATCAGAAGTCCAGTCGAGATATTGTTAATGTGGTAAATGACCATTTGAGCTGGAAACGGCTGATTTTTAATGGAAATCTACATAGGAGTACAGAGGAACGTTTCCAGCAACCATCACTCCTGTGTTCTAATGCTACATTGTGTTAGCTAATGGTGTTGAAAGGCTAATTGATGATTAGAAAACCCTTGTGCAGTTATGTTAGCGCATGAATAAAAGTGTGCGTTTTCATGGAAACATGAAATTGCCTGGGTGACCCTAAACTTATGAACGGTAGTGTACATCATCTTAGCAGCAGCAACACTGCCAGTAAAATAATAGCAGGCAGCAGCTGCCATCAGAACTGAAAGTATCAGCACTTGGTTACTATTTTCCACTTAATAAATGAAATAGTACTTATTGCTGAAACATTGATCAAAAGAGAAAAAAAAAAAAACCTGCAGAGAAGGTAGCAAACACAGAAAAAGGCTTTGCTGGCTGATGCCGCAAAGTGAGTTAAGATAGAAGAGATTTATTTAAGAACTCTGCAGGTTGATGATGAGGACGATGGTGAAGAGGAGTGAGCAACTGCTTTATCATGATGCTCTGTCATGTGAGCCAGCTGAATGAACGAAACCTCACGCTGCAGGTTTAACTCAGAATCAGTTTACAAGCATTAAATCTGGCAGTTAAAAAGTCAGTTTTGACTGTAAAAAGGTTAAATAGACACAAAAATCTGATAATTTTCTATCTTCTACACGATCCATCGCTTTTATTTTGCATTGCAGCCCATAAGATATGTAATACTGGGCAGCAAAACAGCGATAAAATGATTTGTTAAACTCTACAATCTGAACAAACAGGTGAACATGGCTCTCAAGGGGAAATGATGAAGGAGGAGGGAGCAGGAACCAATACAGATCCAGTTTGAACTGCACTACTGAATGCTATTGTGACTGTGTAGTAAATTAGAGCTCAATAGATCATTCATATGATCGGTTAATTCAAGTTATTTATTATTGTATTAAAATAAATGCAATAAATGGCAAGAATGTCTTGAAGAATTTTGACGACAAAAGCAGCTAAGTTCAATTAACCGTCAAGCGACCAAGCTATTTTAGCGACTAAAATGACCGACTGGGGTCATTCATGACCCCACTATATTTTACACAGGAATATGTCTACTTTAGTGCCTCTTTTTATGCTTTCTTACCTATTCCACTCCACTACATTTTAAGATGGATATTCTAAAATAACCTTCTGTAATTATTCATGGATTTTAATCATTTTTGACTCAGAGCTAAAGTAAAACCATATGAACAATATGATGCATTGTAAGAATGCAGTAGCATTTATTTGGACACGCTTTGTCTGCCACTTCTTTTAAAACTTTATTCCTTTTGTTTCCTCAATAGTAAATCAAAAGCACATAAAAACAAAATCTACACAAACATCTTGTCTGTAACATGCAGAGAAGTATGTAGATTAAGGACGGCTGTGGCTCAGGTGGCAGAGTGTGTATGCTGTGTAATGTTGGTGGTGGTCAGAGAGGTTGTAGGAGTAGACTGGCAGCCAGTCAGTCTGCCCCAGGGCAGCTGTGGCTAAAAATGTAGATCTGCCAGCTATTGTCCACTAGCCTAGCCGCGCTAGACAACCCACGGCAAAGAATTTAATTCTCTGCCAGGGTGGGTCTAGTTACCCTCCATAAGGCTCGAGGCTGGATGCTCCTAAAACTGGCCGGACCAATCACCATGAAGTGTAGAGTCAGAAGGCGGGCGTAACTAAGTGACAACAGAGGCGCGACGATTCTGACAGAAACAACCGGCGCACAATAAACAGTTAGCTTTCGACTCGGCTTTGGCCACAGCCCTTAAAGATTTGAAGCTAAAATTCAACTTGAAAGATAAACAAAGGACGGCACTGAAGTGTTTCCCTGAGAAGAAAGACGTATTTGGACTTATGCCGACGGGATATGGCAAATCCTTAATATACCAGTTGGCTCCGCTGGTTGGGAAGCTAATGGGACTTAGCCACAATCCGCCGGCGCTCTCGGAACTCCGTCAGCCTATTCGTTGCGCTGATTGGTTGTATACCTACCCAATTGCTGCAGAGTGATTTGAAAGACAACCTTTTAGCCCGCCTCCCTCCCTGTCGAGCAGTCCTAGACCCTTGTGCCTTCAGAAACATGGGTCTAGCACGGCTAGGCTAATAGTACACTGCAAAACACTGAAATATAGCAATTAGAGGTAGAAATAAATAAATAAAACTAAGCCCTACAATAGTGAAAAACCTATACATCTTTCTGGGGTCATAAGTGACCCCAAACAAGTTTCCATTATCCTTGTCACACCAGTTGGCCAATCTCTACAAAAAACTATGAGCAGCTGTAGGACAAGTAGAATGACAAATTCATGGTAGGAAACATTTTTCAGATAAAAGATATAAAAATGGCAAATATAATTATATGGCTGGGGACATAA
Organism: Acanthochromis polyacanthus; assembly: GCF_021347895.1. NCBI lineage: Eukaryota > Metazoa > Chordata > Actinopteri > Pomacentridae > Acanthochromis > Acanthochromis polyacanthus. Next base: position 12,045,933 of record NC_067134.1, on the reverse strand, counting down.
ATGACCCCACTCGGTCGCTTGAGGGTTAAGTGTGAGATGATCATTGCATTAACCCACTAAACCCAAAACCTGTCGAAAGGTTTGAAAGCTTTTTTTTTTAAATCATCAAAATGAAACCATTTGTCAAAACAAGAAACTGTAAAAATCATGCTGACATGCAGTTTTATCAGGGAAGATACGCAAATCCATGTTCGAAATCGTGATATTTCATTAAAATCACATTATTTAGCATGTCTCATTCAAATATTTACCCAAAAATAAGCCATTTGGACCAGATCCTGCAAAAAATAAAAAATAAATTGTACATTGTACAAAATGATCATGATGAATAAAAAAATTACCCTAATAAAGATGCAAAATGACCAGAAATTGACAAAATGCCCCCAAATGTGGCACAAAATAGATGCAAAATATCCCAAGTAAGATAAGAAAAAATGACCTGAAACAGACAAAAATGACCTTAAATATAGACAAAATGGTGAATAGGAGATGCAAAAAGACCAAAATGTGGCATGAAATCACCAAAGTCAAGATGCAAAAAGCCACAAACAGATGCAAAACTCTTAAAATCACCCATAAAATGACCACATTATCATACAAAATGAACAGAAATAGACAAAATTTTCAAAATGTAGCACAAAACACATGCAAAAAAAAACAAAAACAAAATGAGAGACACAATGACCAAAATGGTTAGTTTTCTTTCTTGTGATTTTCAGTAAAGTGAAAATCTTTGGGTTTTGAATGATAAAAGTCCAAAAGTTTAAAAAAAAAACAAAAAAAACTTAGTTGCAGCCTTGCATGTCAGAACTCTGGGCCAAATGAGGATAATCGGTAGAGTCACAAAATCTCCCATTGGCCTTGGCATATAATGTTAATTGTGCTTTGGCATGGCATACTCCAAAGAGCCACTTAAATGGGTAAACAATGATAATCAAAAGCATCCCAAAGTTGCTCCTTCAACACATTATGAGATTCATTCATCTGGTATCTGCCAATACAAACAATACAATATATCAATATCCCTTATTAAATCCCACGAGGGGAAATTCTGATTCTCGCATATCCCCCCATCTGGAGGGGTCAGAGCGCAGGGTTAGCCGCGGTACAGCGCCCCTGGAGCACACACATTCACACACTGATGGCGGGAGCTGCTATAGAGCTCCGGACGTCACGTGACTCTGTTTGTTTACGCCGCCATGTTGGCAGGAAACTCCGCTTCAAAATGAATGGCGCTGGTAGAAAATTTACGCCGTCTGAGTTTACTTTTCATTTTAAATCAGACGATATTAAATATACAAACTAACTGGACAAACTAAACCTATCCGATCCATATCATGCCCCCGGTATCTTATTTAAGAATCTTGATTCGGTCGGAGCGGACCTTTTACCGGACCTGCGGTACCCTGACATCTGCAATTACCTGATAAATCACTCTTTTTCCCTGGAACATATGTAAAAAAGAAACCATACAGGTTTAGTAATTGCAGATGTTTCAAAATCTCTTAGTTGACTTAACATGAAACATATCAGCATCATATTGCTAGAAATTACGCAATCAGATATAAAGCTTAGGAAACGGATTCTGTACCTGATACAAAGTGGTCGCTACATAAGCGGAATCCGTTGCCTGCGGGTTCCCACCGCTCCATTTTCTTCTGCTCGCTTCTTGCACGTTTTATGGCAGTGATCCACCTCTGTTGTCCTTCAGGATCTTTGGGAATCCGATAAAATGCTCTCCCCTTTGCTCGTCCTCAGCTGTTCTGGCATCCCGGGGCGCAACAACTGTCCACCATATCTCTGATGTCGACGCTGAAGAACGTTTAGGAGTTAGCTGGCAGTAGTTTAAACAGCGCGCCTTCCTGCCAATATGGCGGTGTTTGATCGCCCTTCATGTCCTTGTTGAATTTATGACGAGCAGAAGCACCGTGTCCTCAGAAAGCAAGGCCTGATGGGAATTATGGTCACGACTGTGAAAATAGGACCCTGATTGTTTAAAAAAGCACTCATTTTGCTTTAAAACAAATTTCTTTAGTGGTTTTTAATGATGTATTGACCTGGAGTTGACCGTTTCAGCTCCACGTCAAGGCTACCCGATTGGGTTGCTGTGGTTTGTTTTAGTTCATTCATTTTATGCAGAAATAAACTCACAAAATGTCTTGATGAATGAGCCCCCTTAGCTGCATTCCTGTTGTGTGTTTGTGTGTCAAATGGAAAAAGGATCACCATTGCCCCACATCAACAGTCGGCTGCACCTCAGGAACATCGTCCTGCTTGATATGGCTGCTGATTTATGTGCTGTCATGGCTGATGTGCAGTGACCCCTGAGCAGCCCAATAAAATATTCATATCTGTGCATAACATGCCCCCAGCCCTTCACATCCTCCTTGCTATTTGCACAAAACACTGGCTTCAAAGTAAACAAAAAGTGGCGTCCTGTAAATTGCTGCAGACTAACGTGTTTGGAAATTATTAAAGGTTTTGGACAAACTATGGCGTTTATGTAAATTGAACCCTGAGGAAAGTTGGAAATAATATAGGACTAATTGAGTGTGACTAACAAGGCCTCGAGGCACCGCCGTGTATTGTGTTTCCAGCAATAAAATCAGAGGAACCTCTTTAAAGTCAAGAGGTTCCAGCAGGGAGGAAGCAAAACAAGAAGATAATGCTGTATTTGTAAGGGGATCAGGTCGTGTTACCTGCTACTGGTACAATATAGCCCAGTCGCATTACCCAGGACTCAGTCTCCAAAGGGTGTATTAAATCAACAGTCACCGGCCAACCATCAGACATAGAGTGGGGCCCCATGTATATGTTAGGCGTAAAGTTGACATTTCAACTTAATGGCAGCCCCTGCATCTGCAGGACATCACAGACGTATTCGCCATGTCTCTCCTCTGATTAAGATGTACTGCAGGCGAGAGAAGCACTTGATAAATTGCCCAGAATAGAGCTGCCAGACTTGTTTTACATTGCTCCATCAGAGCAAATACAGAAGGTATGCATCGTAAACTCTCATGGTTAAAAGTAGGAAAAAGGCTGTCTTAAAGTACAGTCATATTCTTTAGTAACACTGTTTATTCCACCAAACCTGAGTTTTTACATAATCAAATTATAGTCATTCCACTAGATTAGCAGATGACCGTCAAATTACATTACCATGTCTCAAAATCCAATGCTTTGAAAAAGGCAGTTATTTGTCATGCCATTAAACTTTGGAATAGCTGCCCCCTCCACATACGACAATCTAACAGCAAGGCCTCATTCAAATACCATCTTAGAACGCACTACTTGTCTGAGCAGTAATCCAGTCTGACAAATATAATGTCCCATTTCTGTGTTGTTTCTTGTTCTGTTTGTTCGTGTTGTCTGAATGACTGGTCTAACATCAACTTGTCATCGTAAACATGATGTACATCAAATGTGTATTTTGACAGATGTGATTAAGACATATGATCATGTAAGGCTGTTTTTTTTAGGACCCCAGGAGGACTAGCTGGTGCCATTGGCATTAGCTAATAGGGATCCTTTTTAAATAAATTAAATTAAATTAATAAATAAATTAATTAATTAAATTAAAATTAAATAAGTACGAGGACAACCCAATCTTCTTCCGCATAGTCGGCAACGACTGAAGCTGGCCTGAACTGAACTGTAAGAGGATGCTCCAATGTAAGTTAGAAATCTGTGGCATCTTGGTAAAATAAAATGCTGTAAACAAAGGCTTAAAAAGCAGTCAAACCCTCTTGGAAAGAGACTTATCCATCTTCTGTTAGGATGTGGTTACCAATGCAGAGTACTAAGATACAGCGACAAACAGACAGATACTTTATTCACAGCTTATGTTACACATATGAAGACAGAGCCATGAACGTCTGTGCAGTGGGCTGACTTTATTCTGTAAATACAGAAAGGGCAGCTTTTTAAGTAAGGGCTTCACTGTGTTGACTGACAGCTTCTGCTCGAACTGAGCAGTTTTTTCCTTTAAACTATGCAGACTAATATTTTAGTAATAACACAGATATTTGTACAGCCACTGTTACATATTATATGCAAAAGGAAAACATATTTATCTCCCTGAGAATAACAATGAATTTGACTTATACAGACAATGAGCTTGGCTTATACAAATGCAAATGTTCTTCTCAAGGCGTATACTCATTATTTGTACCCATGGACAAGTGCTTGAATAAATCTGAACATATTGGACCATGTAATAACACATTTATGAACAGTAAAATTAACTAACATCTTTACACTGCACCGTCAACAGGAGAAGCTAACAGTTTTAGCTTTTATGCTAGCGACAATTAGCGGCAACTTCTAAAGGGCAGAACAATCACAAAGTGCAAACTAGGTGAATAAAACATTATTGTGAACTTGCAAAGAATCCTCATAATGTAACCTATATACTGCTTGTGCACTGAGGACACCTGTAAATACAGAAAGGACAGCTTTTCAAGTAATGTCTTCACTGTGCTGACTCACTGTACACAGCTTCTGCTTGAACTGAGCTGTTTTGGGAAGTCAGTCTGTTTCTCTTGCGCCACTACTTCTATCTTCTGGTGTACATTGGTGTAGCACCAGAAACAACTGTTAACTAATACAGGTAAATCTGAATGAGTGCTACACAGCACAAACAATAAAAACTACAAGTAAAACATTAATAAAATGAAAAGTTGTTGGGTGGTGTCTTCCTGGGTACCACACTTACATACAACAAAAAAGGCAGCTACTAACAAGATTAACATTAAAGGTTAGTATGCATTCTAAAAGACATGCTCTACAATACTAGAAACTTTAAAACAGTATTATGAACTTAAAACTTCCAAACTTCAAATTTTTAATGTCAACAGATAGGCTAAATGTGATCCCAAAAGTCGATACAATAGGTAGTTGGTTCACGACGTCCTCAACCTACAACATTTCGTGATTACATTGTCATCTCCATGAATTAATTTAAAAAGCCTTGTTTCATCATTCCAACGTACGGCATTTGCGACATTAAAACTTTGGAACTAGTTGGCCAGCAAAAGGGACATATACATTTGTCATACTGCGCTATACAAGGAAGGCGGCTTTATTTACATTTGCCACTTGTACGCCACATTAGATTGTGCTACATTTGCTTTTTTAATTTGTGTTGTTTCTTTGGAAACTTTTTGCCCTTCATTGTGGCAACCAGGCATGAGTCAGACTCTTGTCAGATTCTGATTTTTACCACTGTGCTAGCGTATGTGAGTGACTGTCGTAGCTAACGTTAGCTCTGGTCCTAACAGCAAGATGTTTTGCATTGAAGTGATACCGATGGCTCGAAGTGCTGCGGTGATAAGTAAACTCTTTGTTGCACAATTTGCACACAAACATGCTTTTTTCCAAGCTGCCATCAGGAAGTTTTTTTGAAAGAAAACTTTCTGCCCAACAAGCGCAATACAGTCTCGTTTTTCACCGTTGTTCACCAAACTTTGTTGTGCGCTCACTCAGTGCATCCTGTGAATCTTCTTCACAGCTGGAAAACAGACTTTAGGTTCATTACTGCCACCCACCAGGCTGGAGTGCGCATCAGCGATACCGGTGTGCCAGAAACTAGGGAACTTAAGTAAGGTGCAATTAAATGCATAATTTTTTTAACCTATTATTACTCCGCCAAGCAACAGTCGAGCTGTGTGATGATTGGAACACGTTGTCTGTCTATATGTCTGTTAGCAACATTACTCAAAAATGGACTAATGGATTTGGATAAAATTTTCAGGAAGCTCAGAAATGACACAAAGACCAAGTGATTAGAGGGCAGTGATGCAGCTTATTGACTGGATACATGGATCTGTCAAAGATTTCTTTATCATAGCAGCACAATATCACTCTAACTTTGACAAGAAATTAATGCATTAAAGTCCAAGCCCTGGTTCAGTGCAACAACGGAAATATTTTGAAAAGCTGTCCAGCCATCAAACACATAATTTTCCCTAATACTTTCACTTTCATAGGTCTGATTTTATCCAAATTAAACCAGCAAGGTTTGAGTTTATTAGAGAGCCAAACCAGCTGCTGCTTCCAGTCTTAATAATAATCCAAAACTAACCACATCTTCACACACATGACCTTTAGTTCTATGTGAACATGTCACTGTAGGCCTAAAAACAAATGAATACACTTCCCATAATGCTGCATTATCCCTTTAATTGCTGTTGCTACCAATAGTCCCTGTCTGGAGCAGCTTCACTGTAACAAATGTGGGGCTTAGCTGTAAACTGAGAGTATTTGTGCGAGTTATCACATCCAAATGAGCTTCATTTCATTGTCGTTGTGAGGCAGAAAATGTGCACATATCCCAGAAAATCACCTTGGATACTGAGGGTGCCAGCTCATTCTACTGCGATGGAACGGCTCCAGGAAGTGTTGCTTGGTGGCAGCGCTCAGTCTTGGCTCTGTTGATTTTTTTTGCCTTGGAGGAGACTTGTTGATATGTGCAAATTACATTTTCCTGCATGTGAATTCCATTTGAGTGATAACAGAGTGTTATGCAAAGCAATCTATTCACCCGTTGCCAAACAAAGAGAACATTTTGGGCCGACGACTCTCCGCTTGCCAGTTTACTGATCAGAAAAGGATACTCTTTATCTGCAGGCATGTTGATGTCATTGTTTTTGATTCCCACAGCTTACCAGGATACCACGGAGTGATTAACAGTCGAAGTCAGCCTGATGTACATCTGCCTCATTAGGCTTCCCAGAGAGAAATGGATCAGTCTGGTAACATTACTTCACTTATTTACACTCCAGTAATTAGAAATTACAAAGTCAGATCCTCATCGCTGCATCTTTTATCAGTAAGATTAATTGTCTTGTCACATGTGTATAATTCTATTGGCTAAGTGGGGAGAACCACAGGGATGGAAAGTAAAAGAGGTGAAAAAGGCAATTAAATTACAGTATTCTAGACATGTAACACACACATACAACTTCATTGTAATCCGTCAGATCTTTCTCCAAATGGGACAAATGTATGGGGAAAATATGTTAAAAAAACAAAAAAACAATTCCATTGTGCAGTCCGTAATAACTTTATAATAATAACTTTATTTATCTAGCACCCATAAGAACAGCGTTCACAAGGTACTTTGACGGTTAAAACATGCAACACAGACAATCAAGCAAGACATAAGGGGACATAAGGCAGAGGAGCCAATCAAAATAGATAGTAAAAATAATAATAAGTTAAATGAATATTTAGCTAGATTAACACACACATCAAACAAGGGAACTTGGCAGTTTAACAATTAAAGAAAAAGATGAAGGGTTAAAAGTGAGAAAAATTTGAGAAGCAAAGAATTAGAGATGACGTTCCATCAAGGAATCAGGCAGCTAAAACTGAAATAAACAAGAGAGAACATATAAAATGAACAGGACATAATACAGAATAAAACATTAAAAATAATCAAAGCTAAAAGTAAACCTCACATAAAAGCAAGTCTATGAAAAATGGGTTTTTAGAAGTGATTTAAAAAAAAAAAAAAGTTACTTACTCTGCAAGCCACATCTTCTCAGGCAAGTAGCTGTAAACAAGGTGGTTTATTGCAACAAAATCTATAAGATAACTTCACGGTGTCCCAAAAGTGCCCACATTTCAACATTTGAAACTGTTTTCCAAATTAAAAGACGTCTGATTTCATGTTGCATTCACTTTACTGAATCCCCACCGACCAACCAGAGAACATTAATAGGAGGATACAATCATTGTCACAAAAACAGCATTTGTTGTTGTTTGTGACTCGATTTGTGTGTTGACTCATTATCCTGCTGCAGAATGCATTTGAAACCAATCAGACGCCTTCCTGGTGGTCTGTTGCTTTTTTTTTTTTATATTGCTGCGACTCTAAACAGCTCCATTTTTTTTTTCTGCTTGAAAACAGAACTTACAATAGTTTGGGGTCAACCAGGCAATTTCGTGTTTTAATGAAAACTCACACTTTCATTCATGTGCTAACATAACCGCACAAGGGTTTTCTAATCATCATTTAGCCTTTCAACACCGTTAGCTAACACAATGTAGCATTAGAACACAGGAGTGATGGTTGCTGGAAATGGGCCTCTGTACTCCTATGTAGATATTCCATTAAAATTCAGCCATTTCCAGCAAGAATAGTTATTTACCACATGAACAATGTCCATACTGGATTTAAGATTAATGTTATCTTCATTGAAAAAAGTGCTTTTCTTTCAAAAATAAGGACATTTCTAAGTGACTCCAAACTTTCGAATGGTAGTGTATATTTTTAATACACATGCTCCTCCAAGGTCACTTGATCTGACTGTTTTCCTTTATTATTGCACTGATGATGCACTTCTCTGCTTGTCCATTAGTTCTGGGCACCTCTCTGTTGTTTTTTTGCTTTGTTCTGTTTTGTATTTAAATTTTTGACTACAATCTCAAATTAAGTAAACACACCAAATTCATCAAGGACATTTCTATCCATCCATCCATCCTCTATACACCGCTTTATCCTCACTAGGGTCGTGGGGGGGTGCTGGAGCCTATCCCAGCTGACTGGGGCAAAGGCAGGGGACACCCTGGGCAGGTCACCAGTCTGTCGCAGGGCTACATATACAGACAAACAATCACACTCACATTCACACCTTCGGGCAATTTAGAGTCATCAACCTCAGCATATTTTTGGACTGTGGGAGGAAGCCGGAGCACCCGGAGAAAACCCACACATGCTCAGGGAGAACATGCAAACTCCATGCAGAAAGATCCCAGGCCCAGGCCGGGATTCAAACCGGGGATCTTCTTGCTGCAAGGTGAAAGTGCTAACCACTATACCACTGTGCAGCCCAGGACATTTCTATTTGACCCTAAACTTTTCAATGGCAGTGTATTGTCTGATCATATACAGTCCCTGACAAAAGTCTTGTCGCTTCTCTTAAGTTGTAGGAACAACAAATAACAACTGGACTTGTAGTTGATCAATTGGAATCAGAAATGGCTCATATGAATGACAAAGCCCTCTAGATTATATTTATTGTGCCAAAATATAATTTTGTATCATTCATTGAGTTTTATCATTTAATTAGGACAGAAAGGTCAGATTTTGCTTGGACAAAAGTCTTATAGTCGCATACAAAAATAATGTTGAAATTATACATATAGTTTATTCTGAATACACAAATATGCTATAAAAACATCAGAACATTCAGTCATGATGTCTTGCAAAAAAGAATTAATATTGTGTATGACTTCCAGAGCGTGGAGGACCGCATCCATACATCTCATCAATGACTCAAATAACTTATTGATAAAGTCATCTTAAATGGCAAAGAAAACAGTCTTGCAGGGCTCCCAGAGTGCATCAAGATTCTTCGGTTTCATCTTCCAAGCCTTGTCCTTCATCTTACCCCAGACATGCTCAATAACGTTCATGTCTGGTGACTGAGCTGGCCAATCCCGGAGCTCCTGGACCTTCTTTGCTTTCAGGAACTTTGATGTGGAGGCTGAAGTATGAGAAGGAACGCCATTCTGCTGCAGAATTTGCCCTCTCTTATAGTTTGGGATGTAATGGGCAGCAAGAATTTCTTGATACTTCAGGCTGTTGATGTTTCCATCCACTCTGCAGAGCTCTCGTACAGCCCACACCGGATGTAACCCCAAACCATGATTTTTCTTTCACCAAACTTGACTGTTTTCTTGGTGAATATTGGGTCCATGCGGCTTCTGCAGGATTTGTGTTGATTGGAATGTAGTTCCATGGATGATTCATCAGAAAAATCAACCTTCTGCCACTTTTCATTGTCCATCCTTCCTGCAAGCTGTGGACCTTGACAAATGCAACACAATTTGTTGTTGTCTTTTGTCTAATGCTGGTTTCTATGCACTAATTTGACTATGGAGAACACCGTGTGGGAGAATTTGACAAACTGTTCTTGTAGATACAAGGATTTCTGGCGACCAGTTCACGTGTAACTCTGTTGCAGTTGAAAAAGGGCTGACCCTGGACTGTCGAAGCAACAAATGCTCTTCTCTAACAGGTGTCTGCCTTACCTGGGCTTGTCATAAACATCACCCGTTTCTTCTGATATTTTTCTTATCCTCTCTACTTGACATCTGGATACATTAAAGCTGTCTGCCACCTCAGCGGCAGACTTGGCCTTCAGGGTCTTGATGATCAGCACTTTGGTCTGTGGTTGGATCTTTGGCATGCTGTCGGGGACAGGTTGGGCTTCATATGAAGGTCTTGTATCTTGTGTTTCTTTTTATACACTCCTGGGAATGTGTCAGTTACAGTATTTGTCACAGGTGAACTTCTAATCTGTGATTGGTTGAATCATTTAAAGACATGACAAGACTTTTGTCTTTGCAAAAACAGATGTCATGGGCTTTACCAAGACGTGAACATCAGGACACTTTATGACGGGTTCAATTTGCACCCAGTTATTAATGTGAAAGCCCTTGACATGAAAATGAACATTTTTTTGTGAGAACTGATTGATTAGAAATAAAGTTATATGCCATTTAAGGTTACTATATCCTTATGCGACAAGACTTTTGTCAGGGACTGTATGGAAGTGCAATCTGTATAAATGACACCAGTCTATGGCATTGATTCCCCTGAACAAGGATGTTTGTTGGAAAGTTGGAATGAGATAAAAAGAGATATCAATCAGATATCATTATCCAGATATGTAGAAGAGACATGTTAATGTCAAGCAGATATGCTTACTGTGAAAGTACATTTATCCTTATTTTAAAAGTGAAACTGACTTTCAGATTCTGACTTTGGGGAATTATCTGAGCATTTCTTCTGGGAGAAAAATTTTGGCTGCACTTACTTGTGTTATTTCAAGTGTCTCGCCCAAATAAAACCCAGATGAGATTTTCATTTACACTCCGGCACAAAAAAATGTGTCTCCCTTGCCAGACTACAAATGTGACTGCGATCTGTCTTGAATTTCCCAGGCTGCATGTAAATCACTGGTGTCCCTTCTTCAGTTCCGAATGTGGCGTGATGCACCTAAAGCTGTTTGGTGACTGCCAAAAATAAACGGAGTAAAACTTGTGTACTTTAGCAGCATATTTGCAACTCGGCCCAATTTCCACCCGAAGGCCATTACACCTTAGACCTTTACAGACATAACTGTTGCCGAGGAAGTGACTGAGTATGACAGACTGTAAGAGCTTAAAATGGACAAAAAATGAATTGCATAGCACTTTGTAACATACCTATAACATTACTTTAATGCCAAAACATGTTTTACACGATTATAAGCTATGATTTTCCACTCACATGTCGGTTTCTTTTCTCTTGTGACTTTTGTAACTTTGGGGTTGGTTACATTGACTGATTAGAGGTTAGACAAGACTATTCAGTTACAGCATTCTAGTCAACAGAAGGGGTTTTAATATAATTTAGAGTTTCTGTGACCGCTCAGATAGTGTGAAGGAATGGCTTAATGTCAATGCTGGGACACGATATTCTGGGGGAAAAATCTTTGCTTGCTCTTGAACTTTTCTATTTATCTATCCATTCATTATCTACACACCTCTTAAACCTCACTAGGGTCATGGAGGGGCTGCAGTCTATTCCAGCTGGCTTACCGTGAAGGCAGGGGAAACTCTGGACAGGTCACCAGTCTATCACAGGCCTACACAGAGACAAACAATCACATTACTACGGACAATTTGGAGTTACCAATTATCCTCAGGATATTTTTGGACTGTAGGAGGAAGCTGTAGGATGCACAGGGAGAGCATGCAAACTCCTTGCAGAAAGATTCTGGGAAGGCCGGGACGCAAACCGGGGATCTTCTAGCTGCAAGATGAAAGTAACCTGGCAATAGCCAGATTAATAATTGTGTAGTACTTGATAGTACTCCACAATATCAATCTGGGACCGCTCCATGGAAATCCGTTCGGAGGAAAGAGGCACGGATTGGACAATGCAACAGTATGTCCCGCCTCTGACAGGTTTGTTTGTAGCCAATCGCAGGATCTTCCCAATTGGTAGATTAAACTCTTACCAAAACCCATAGGTAAAAAAGCACAAACATCTTTACCATCCAGAAATGCGCAAAGCGCCTCTCGTTGTTCTTCCTTCAAAGAAACGATAGGAGATTCAGCTAAAACTGACTTAATAGCAGCATCTACACGATCGTTGTCCTCCGTTGCCGTGTTTGTTTTGATCTACTGGCGCTTGGTGTCGTCGTCACACCCGGATATCCCGCCCATTATCCCGCCCCACACACGAATACTGCTGCGTGATTGGCCCAAACCAACTTGGTGTTGTGCAAAAAGTGAAAGTGGGAGCAGAGCAAGATGGTTTCTTCAGAGATTTGTGAACTCACAAATATCGCGAGAAATCAACTTGCTGGCAAGGTTAAGATGCTAACCACCAAGCCACTGTACAGCTGAACTCTGCTGAAGAACATCAAAAGAAGCCTGAGGAATACTGGTGGCACATACTTTGGTAAGATTAGACAAAGAAAAAGATGAATGTGCCCAGTGAGTTTGGTGTGAACCTGGTCGAAACTATTACATTGAATGCATAGTCCCGACAGTGAAGCACGGAGGTGTGAATGTGATGAATCGGGGCCGGTAGCGAGACATTTTCAGACCTCTGTACTTAATGGTTGTGCTTATTTAGGGTTAAAGGGACAGTTCCAGTTGAGTATCTGTCACCAGCTAAAAGTCTGGTGTCCAGAAATTTCCAGAAAACAAAAGCCAATACAGTACAAAAACTCCATTTTCTTTTCGGTCACAAGTGCTCTTGTACACACTGGATGAAGCACATCATGGCTGTTGGACGAACAATCTGCAGTGTAATCCACAACTCTGTAGCTTAAAGTTACACTTTCAATCAAACCAATTGAAAACATACTTAAATATTTTTTTATCTTTTGTGCGTAACACGAATTTTATTTGCCATTGAAGCAGCATATCTTTGTTCCCACGGTGCACGAAGGTTATGTGCAATAAAAGCACAAAACAGTAAAGTGTTCTCTGCGCCTCCAAAATACCAACATTTGCATAATATAACGCGATTAAATAATAAATCCTTAACGCTTTGCTCTAAATGTGACCCTGGATGCTCTGGTACAATGTGAGGTCAGTAAATGCAAAGCTTTAGTGTTGCTCTAATTGTACAGCAGGTACAGAGAGCTCCGTGCTGGATGTGTTGATGCAGATTGTATTAAAATAGATAGATCAGAAAATTTTGCCTCATCAAGGTATACGAGATGTAGTATAGAATCAATTCTATCTATTGAAACCAAGTACTGCTTTAGGTAATTCTCTATGTTTAAGCACAAAACAGCAATTAAACCATTAAACTGCCAACAGAAACACACAAGGAGTCCACTGGGAAAGTTTGCTGATTGATCTTGTTCACACATATCTTTTAAACATAGCTTTTATTGTGTTTTGACCTTTTGTTTCAAGAAGAAATTCAGTTTAACTTCAGTGAAGACTGATCTTTTAGAAAACATTCACAGTCAAGTAATAATAGTTTTAGACTATGTAGTGGCTGGTTTAGTTTTCAGTCAGGAGAGTTTTGAGTTTGGTTTGTTGGCCTACTCAGTTACGTGTGCATCCTTGGTTGTCTGTAATTAAACTTCGTGTTAAATTGATCCGCCTCTGTCTGCCGTCTGTGTGCTTGCACTCAGGGTTCAAACCCCCTCCGCCCTATGACAGCATTTGTATCATTCTTCCTTCCAGCCATTTTTCCAGGCGGTTCCAGTAATGTGCAGTAAGTCGTCATTTACATATTTGTGTATTTTGCCCGCATTTATAGCCCACAAATTTTGCATTTCACATGAATGTCTGCTTATGGGTCCATACTGACTCCTGCAGACTCAGATGATTTAATTTCCATCAGGATATGGGTCATTCCGAGCCTAGCCGCGCTAGACCCATGCTCTGAAGACGCAAGGGTCTAGGCACGCTCGACAGGGAGGGAGGCGGACTAAAAGGTTGTCTATCAAATCCCTCTGCAGCAATTGGGTAGGTATACAACCAATCAGCACAACGAATAGGCTCCTAGAGCGCCGGAAATCAGAGGATGCGGTAGTTCGGTGAAGCCTTATTTATACAGTCAATAGGTGAAGCTCAAGTATATTACAGACATGTTAACAGAAAGATTATTCAGAGTCGGTGCTAATGGAGCTCAACGACTGTTGTCGTTTTTGTTGTCGACCCTGGCAGAGAATTAAATTTGTTGCCGTGGGTTGTCTAGCGTGGCTAGGCTAGTTGTTTCCGGTTGTTTCTATCAGAATCGTCGCGCCTCTGTCGTCACTTAGTTACGTCCGCCTTCTGACTCTACACTTCATGGTGATTCGTCCGGCCAGTTTTAGGAGCATCCAACTTCGAGCCTTATGGAGGGTAACTAGACCCACCCTGGCAGAGAATTAAATTCGTTGCCGTGAGTTGTCTAGCGCGGCTAGGCTAGGTCATTCCAGAATCAGAGGAAATTTAGGCTTCAACATTTTTGAAAAAATAATTTTTTCTTTTCCAAATTTCTGCTACATATTCATCAGTATGTAATAATATAATAAAGGCTTGACTGGCTCAGCTTACACATCATTGGTACTATTTTTATTCCATATTTTATGCTGCTTGCTAACCCTACTCTAATCACAGAAACAGGATTGCTAATCCATGTTAGCTTTCTCAAGCAGAAGCTACATATTTAGATAGCCATTACTGCTGACCAAGAGGACAAACCTACTGATGGAAAAAAGTAAAAAGAATTTGTTTTATAATGATAATATGCATAACATGGTTGCATAAGGTAGAGTGAGACATTCAATCAAGGCTGACAATGTTATAATAAATATGGAAAATAGAAGAGATGACATAGCTTTGCTCTGCCCATTCTTTTGGAAAACTGCTTGATGATGTCAATTCCAGTGTATCATGTGATTCCAGCTAGAAAGGTTTTGCTAACAGGGTTGTTGTGGGACACACATTCCACACATAATAATTATTATTTAAAATCTTATGTTGATTAAAAAAAATGTTCCCACAATTACAACAGACATCAATGAAAAAATAATACCAAAAAAAGAGGTTTAAGTTTACTTTTAGCTGTTTTATTTGAGATTCAATATGGTCATTAGGGAGGTGGGACAAGAGAAAATGGCATTTTAGAGGGAACTCCAGACTTATTTGGTATTTTTAGAAATATTTTCAAACATTCTTTTCTCCTTTTTTTATTTTTTAGATTTGGTCTCAGGACAAGGAAATTTACACAATAACTTCATGTTTTGGTATTTTGTACATGGATTATTTGAAATGTGATGTGTGGGACATAAAATGTCCTCCAATTATGGAATGACCCTGTCGGTTTTACGTGCTCTTAACGTAGTTTAAATTGTGTTTTTAAGGTATGCTGAGATTTGAATGAGAAAAGGGAAGAAAGAATCGGTTGAAAAGCCACCTCTGTGCACGTGGACTGACCCAACATCTTAGTAGTTAACAATTCTCGAAGCAGCAGCTTGGGTCAAGGGTTAACAGCGTTTCTCATATAACCCGACCCCTGTTCGTGTGGAGTCTGCATGTTCTCTAAGTGTCTGGGTGGGTTCCCTCAAACATACAGGTTAAGTGATATGGAAACACCAATGTGTCACGTCTACATGCTGTGGTCAGGTGCACATTTAAACTGGAGCTAACCTTTTGACACTTTGAAAAGCCGATTCCGCTTAGAGCATGTCTACTATGGCTGTGTGTTGAAAGCTGCATGGTAGTGAATTTTGCAGATTAGATTAATGCACTGTAGTTAATGGATGTATAAATGAAAGAAAACCTATTAAAAACAAGCTAGAAAGGGACAAATTGCAAACAGCAACTGGGTCATTCCAGGCGAAATGACCAGATATTCCTTGGGGGTGTTGCCACACCATTTTCATATTAGTCCTAAATTTGCGTGCCATTAGATAGTTACAAAAGTACTTTCTATGCAAAATTGTAGGCCTGTAGCCCAAATAGTTTCTGAGATGTGGGGGTCTGAAATTTTCAGAATTTGGGCTATAGAAAGCCTCACCAGCATTTTTTGCATTTTTAAGTGGTTATTTCTCAGCCTCTAGACATACCAGAGAGCTGTGAGTTGGTAAACAAGGCCTCTGCATGTAGCTAGTGCCCCACAAACATCCCCAGGTGTTTCCCTACACTCTGCAGGCCATGGGGGCTTGCTAAAAATGCTAAAAATTAAGAGATACCTACTCACGAGTGGGGTTTGGGACCTTAAAAGTACTAGAAATACTGCACAGAAGTGTTCTAACACCTCTGGGTTCCATTCTACACAAACTTGTGTGATAACTTAGCAAACTGGAGCTTTCTAGGTACCTCAGTTTGGAAAATATGAGCTCCCAAAGTTGGACGAGATTTTTAATTGGCTGTTTTTGGTGGCAAAAATCTCAGTGTGGGACAGGTACCAGAGACCCCAAATTTTTCTACAAGACAGTTCCATCTGTCTTTTATCACTGTACAAAAAAACAGCAGGGTTATATTTGTAGTTACTGAGATATTCTTACTCAAAATGGCATGGGTAATGTCAAAATCGTTTTTTGCTTTTCAGTACTTTAAATTGGGATACAAGTATTAGTAGTCATTCCAATGGTAGTATTATGTATGTTTTGTTCTTTTTGAAATGTTAGTTGTTAAAGGTGACTACCTTCAAAAAGTGTAATGGTATAACTTACGTATACCTCAGTTATAACTTAGGAATAGGTTCTTTTGCTTGTAACATGACATTGTACAATTAAATTTAACATGTTTAATCCCACTGCACTGTGGGATATATCTTTATGTTTGAAGCCTGAAATGTGGCGAAAGGTTGAAAAGTTCAAGGGGGCCGAATACTTTCACAAGGCACTGTATCTTTTAGTTTACCAGTACTACTTTACCATGACATTTACTGGGAAAAAGGTGTTTTTCTCTCCATTTTCTTTACATTTGCAGCTCTGCAGCCGAACAAATTGTCCACAGTGACGTTGAAACAGTGAAGCTAAGCTGCTTGTTGCTGGTGTTGCTGCCGGAGTTTGTTTAAATCTGACAACTGTGACCTTTTGGTTCTCTTCCAACACAGACGAGGTGACATTCTGGGAAAAATGCCACTTTTGTTATGATCCCTGCTCCAGCCCCTGCTCTTCTTCCTCCTTCTTTCTCCCATTGTTCCTCATCGGTTTCTGTTTTAACCCGTCTCTCTCTGGTTCCCTCTGTCTGCACCTGTTGGTCTCTGTCTTTCTGCCTGCACTCCTATGCGAATCACCTGCACTGATCAGCCCATTTACCTCACTTGTCTTCAACACCACCACTATATAAACCCAGCTCAGTCACTAACTCCCCGCTGGACCATAGACTTCAGTACCCTGCGTCATTCTTACAATCACCACAGCTTCATGGACTTCATGCTGCCCCAGTACTCCTGCTGGTTCCTGATAATTCTCCACCTGGACTCACTTTCCCCCTTTTTGGACTTCCACCTGTTCTGTTCTGTCTCAGCCTGCTGCAACTCTGTCTCGTGTTTTGCAAGCCCCACATTCTCTGAGCCTGCTTACCCGCCCCTTCAGTCTAGTTTTTTTCCTGTTGTGAGTATTCAGTTTTGTTGAGTTGGTTTTAGTTTATTCTTCTGCGGGTTTCTTGGTTTTCCCCTCTGTAGTTAGCTTAGATTTAGTTGTTTTTGTGATCTTGTCAGTTTTCTCTATTACGTTTGGTTTGTCAGATTTCAGCCCGTCCTCCCTGCCCAGTCATCCCTCCTAGTTCCCCCTTAGTTTGTATCCTTAATTTTATGTTTGATATAAATAAAGATTTATTTTTCTGCCAAAACCAGCTTGCCTGTTTCTGTGCCTGCGCCTGGATTCTCTGATTTCCCACTGTAACAGTGTTACGATCAAAAGGACAAAATTACAATGTCTGATTTTTCAAATAAGTTATGTAGCATTGCCACGTAAAGGATTCATCATGCTTCATATGTACTCCTAGTTGGGAGTACCATCGCTGCCCCCACCTTCCTGGCTCTTGAACACAGCAGCAGCTATTGTTCCTATGGCAATCAGCCTCAGATGCACCGCTCACCAACAGTCTGCTCCTGTGAATTCAGTCAACTTTCATGACAGACTTAAAATATTCTAGGTGTCATCATGCTACGTTAAGCCTCAGAGTTTTTTTTTTTAGCAGAACAGAGACCTGTATAGTGGTACTGTATGGAAAGCCATTTCTACAGCCTGGCATTTGCTGTACTGTATGGGATGCTAACAGCTGTACAACGCCTGTGCTCAGCACAAGGTCATTTTGTTTGTGAGTACATCTACATTGAAATGCCACATTCTGTGTCGATCAATAATCATTTCTGATCATCAATTAATAAATAAATGCTGCATTTCCAAAACAAAAATAAACACGCTCCGCTTAAAACATCCCCCGCCTTATATATAGTACCTCTAAGTGCAAGAAATAATAATATATACTGGACGATACACCTCCAATATGATACATCTTCACTACAATTTAAAAAAAAACAGTCAGGTCAAGGTCATACACCCCAAAAGGCACATCTACATTACCAACAGGCTTAGTGTGCGCATTATGACTGAAATCCCTCAGGTAGTTTGTGAGATATGATCCAGAAACCAAAAAATATTTGGAGTGCCTCAGTATGACCTTGAAAATCAGGTCAAGGTCATACACCCCAAAAGGCACATCTATATAGAGATGGCCTGGGTGCAATATGAATGAAATCCTTCAAGTAGTTTCAGAGATATGATCCGGAAACGAAATGCAGACGGACGGACGGACGGACGGACATACATACATACAGACAGACGTGCCCACGCCAATACCCCCCTCCGTGCCTACGGCCGGCGAGGGATAAAAATGGGGAATTAACAGCCTTTTCTAGTTATCCATGTTCCTCTGAGTTCACTTGATCTGATTGTGTTTTCCTTTTATTATTACGCTGATGATGCACTGCTCTACTTGTCTATTAGTTCTGGGTACCTCTCAGATTTAATAACTCTGTTCAGTTTAACCCTTCTGGTGAAGATTAGTGACTGTGTGATAATTTTCTTCCCAGAAATCTAAAGTTCTGGATTTTACCCCCCACCCGGTCCCTGCTAATTAAATCTTATAAAACCATGGCTCATTGGCAACAAGCACAATTTCTCTCTTTTCTTTGTACATGTGTGACCGTCGTGAGTTTGTGTCTAAAATTAATCTTCAGGAGAAGGTCAGACTTGTGGAAACAGCAGGTTTATTCCACATCTCATTATAAATACTGCATTCACAACACAGGACAATAGAGTTGACTAATTCGTCATCTCACGTGGACAACGGCACGTGCTCTGTCCAGAATGAAGGCATTGTGTTAGTGATTGTTAGCTACACAGTGGAATTTATGACTAACTACAGTGCCTTGTGAAAGTATTCGGCCCCCTTGAACTTTTCAACCTTTCGCCACATTTCAGGCTTCAAACATAAAGATATAAAATTTCAATTTTTTGTCAAGAATCAACAACAAGTGGGACACAATCGTGAAGTGGAACGAAATTTATTGGATATTTTAAACTTTTTCAACAAATAAAAAACTGAAAAGTGGGGCGTGCAATATTATTCGGCCCCCTTGCATTAATACTTTGTAGCGCCACCTTTTGCTGCAATTACAGCTGCAAGTCGCTTGGGGTATGTCTCTATAAGTTTTGCACATCGAGAGACTGAAATTCTTGCCCATTCTTCCTTGCAAAACAGCTGGAGCTC
Source organism: Acanthochromis polyacanthus (assembly GCF_021347895.1). Lineage (NCBI taxonomy): Eukaryota > Metazoa > Chordata > Actinopteri > Pomacentridae > Acanthochromis > Acanthochromis polyacanthus. The sequence goes on along the minus strand of NC_067134.1, from coordinate 12,026,193 downwards.
AGTGAGGTTGGATGGAGAGCGTTTGTGAACAGCAGTCTTCAGCTCTGCCCACAGATTCTCCATTGGATTCAGGTCTGGACTTTGACTTGGCCATTCTAACACCTGGATACGTTTATTTGTGAACCATTCCATTGTAGATTTGGCTTTATGTTTTGGATCATTGTCCTGTTGGAAGATAAATCTCCGTCCCAGTCTCAGGTCTTTTGCAGACTCCAACAGGTTTTCTTCCAGAATGCTCCTGTATTTGGCTCCATTCATCTTCCCATCAATTTTAACCATCTTCCCTGTCCCTGCTGAAGAAAAGCAGGCCCAAACCATGAGGCTGCCACCACCATGTTTGACAGTGGGGATGGTGTGTTCAGGGTGATGAGCTGTGTTGCTTTTACGCCAAACGTATCGTTTTGCTTTGTGGCCAAAAAGTTGGATTTTGGTTTCATCTGACCAGAGCACCTTCTTCCACATGTTTGGTGTGTCTCCCAGGTGGCTTGTGGCAAACTTCAAACGAGACTTTTTATGGATATCTTTGAGAAATGGCTTTCTTCTTGCCACTCTTCCATAAAGGCCAGATTTGTGCAGTGTACGACTGATTGTTGTCCTATGGACAGACTCTCCCACCTCAGCTGTAGATCTCTGCAGTTCATCCAGAGTGATCATGGGCCTCTTGGCTGCATCTCTGATCAGTCTTCTCCTTGTTGGAGGTGAAAGTTTAGAGGGACGGCCGGGTCTTGGTAGATTTGCAGTGGTCTGATACTCCTTCCATTTCAATATGATTGCTTGCACAGTGCTCCTTGAGATGTTTAAAGCTTGGGAAATCTTTTTGTATCCAAATCCGGCTTTAAACTTCTCCACAACAGTATCTGGGACCTGCCTGGTGTGTTCCTTGGTCTTCATGATGCTCTCTGCACTTTAAACAGAACCCTGAGACTATCACAGAGCAGGTGCATTTATACAGAGACTTGATTACACACAGGTGGATTCTATTTATCATCATCAGTCATTTAGGACAACATTGGATCATTCAGAGATCCTCACTGCACTTCTGGAGTGAGTTTGCTGCACTGAAAGTAAAGGGGCCGAATAATATTGCACACCCCACTTTTCAGTTTTTTATTTGTTAAAAAAGTATAAAATATCCAATAAATTTCATTCCACTTCACGATTGTGTCTCAATTGTTGTTGATTCTTGACAAAAAAATTTAAATTTTATATCTTTATGTTTGAAGCCTGAAATCTGGCGAAAGGTTGAAAAGTTCAAGGGGGCCGAATACTTTCGCAAGGCACTGTAAAATGTCTGAGCATTTAACCCAAACAGCAGTCCTTTCCTTCATCTCAACTTGAGGATAACTTAAAGACACAATGTCTTTATTTTTAATATTCTCTATTATAATAATATAATAAACAAGCAACCCTCCATTTGGAACAGTTATTTTGCAGATTCTGGCCTAGAAACAGTGCATTTGTCCCACCCTCCGCCTCCTCAGTTGGTCTGCTCCCAGCCCAGCTGCTGTCAGTCATGTTGATGAGCTGTCTAACAGCCTGTGGCTGAGGTAAAAGCCAGTGCAGGCCCTGAGGAGGCAGCTGATTGCAGCCAGTCAGCTATGAATAAAGCTGTGTGAACTGTGTTAGCCATTATATAAAGGTTTAGTCTTCCATTTCTTCAACTTTTCTGCCACTGTTACTGTCTGACATCCTTAAACTCAGTAACCTGCTCAATGCCGACAGCACAGGGGGGAAAAGATGAAAACGGATAGGACACTTAAAAAAAAAAGCTTGCAAATTTATTAAAAATGAAATGTGGAAATTTCTCATTTCCTAAAGTAGTCAGACATAGCTGGTAGAATTCAGCACGTTGTACAAGCCCCCCTTTGGCAACAAGTACAGCTTGACTCTTACCTTCTCGGGTATGTCTCTACAGGCTTTGCACCCCTGGATTTCAGCATTTTATCATTCTTTTCCTGACAGATTTTGTCAGGCTTTGTCAGACTGGATGAGAAGCATCGGTGAACTGGGACAGCCCGTGTCATTTCAGATAGCAGTGTTGCTCTACTGTCTCAGATTGTGTGACCTATTTGTTATGTGGGATCCAAAACTAAGTTCTGTCAAATTTTTTTTTTCCTGAATTTTGAGATTTTTTTATGTTTTCAGACCTGGGGATTTGAGTTTTTTTCACCCTCAATAAATACCTGGGAAGCTATTTTAAGGGTTCAGTATTCAGAAATATAACTCCCACAGCCATGAAACTTGATGAGGAAACAGAGTAAAATATTTCTAGGAGAACAGGAGGGCCACAATTTAACTTACTTCCCACTGAATATGAAAAAAGTGGAGAAAAAAAAATCACGAGGTTGGAATAAAATCCCTTTATATGATGTAATATATATATATATAAATACAGTCACTGGTATAGTGTGAGAGACTACTTTTAACTTTGTACATATAACAATATATAAGCCTCAATGCACACCAGTTTTTGTTTTACTAAGGAGACCTTATATCCATTTTGGCATGTAAGAACCATTTTTTTGTCCTAACTTTCTGGAACTTGTTTGAAAATTCTGCACTTTCTTCCAATTTCAAGGGTTAATAGTTAAACATCCGACCTCTGCTGCTGCTATCCAGTTACACAGATCTACTGTAAAATGTGTTCATGCGTGTCAGAGTTATAAATATGGAGATACTGCAATGGAAACATTTAAAGTGTTTTTGAACGGTAAAAACACAAAAATCCCCAGATCTGAAAACACATGAAACTGTCTAAGTTTAGCCAAAGCATTTTATAGAACTTAGTTTTTGGTCTGAAATAACACAAATCTGAGATGGAGAAACATATTTTGCAAAATCATACATGACTGTAGAAAGTATGCAGACACAACTACAATAACCTGAATTAAGCAATGCACAAAAGAACTACCAGCCTGGCTCAGGATTGGGGACTTAGCTGACAGGGAACCCAGTGGGGAATTGGGGAAGTCGCTGGCAGGTGCAGACGTAGGCGGTGGTGTGGAGTGGAGTGGAGCAGGAGATGGCCTGAGGTGGCACGTGGTGGCCAAAACCAGATGAGGCAGGCATGGTCCCAGACGGGGAAGGATCCAGGGGGACGGAGTGGCAACGGACGGCTCAGGCTTGACATACACACGTGGACAAAATTGTTGGTACCCCTCAGTTAAAGAAGGAAAAACCCACAATTCTCACTGAAATCACTTGAAACTCACAAAAGTAACAATAAATCAAAATTTATTGAAAATTAAATAATCAAAAACAGCCATTACTTTTGAATTGTTGATTAACATAATTATTTAAAAAAACAAACTAATGAAACAGGCCTGGACAAAAATGATGGTACCTCTATAAAAGATTGAAAACTATTTGACCAGAGTGACATGATTAACTCAGGTGTGTCATTTAATTGACATCACAGGTGTTTCCAAACTCATAATCAGTCAGTCTGCCTATTTAAAGGGAGACAAGTAGTCACCCTGCTGTTTGGTGAAAAGGTGTGTACCACACTGAACATGGACAACAGAAAGCGAAGGAGAGAATTGTCCCAGGACATCCGAAAAAAAATGATAGACAAACATCTTAAAGGTAAAGGCTATAAGACCATCTCTAAACAGCTTGAAGTTCCTGTGACAACAGTGGCTCATATTATTCAGAAGTTCAAGACCCACGGGACAGTAGCCAACCTCCCTGGACGTGACCGCAAGAGGAAAATTGATGACAAATTGAAGAGACGGATCGTTGGAATTGTATCCAAAGAGCCCAGAGCAACCTCCAAAGAAATTAAAGGTGAACTCCAAGGCCAAGGTACATCAGTGTCAGATCGCACCATTCGTCGTTGTTTGAGCCAAAGTGGACTTCATGGGAGACGACCAAGGAGGACACCACTGCTGAAAAAAACTCATAAAAAAGCCAGACTGGAATTTGCAAAAATGCATGTTGACAAGCCACAAAGCTTCTGGGAGAATGTCCTTTGGACAGATGAGACCAAACTGGAGCTTTTTGGTAAGGCACATCAACTCTATGTTCATAGACTCAAAAACCAAGCATACGAAGAAAAGAACACTGTCCCTACGGTGAAACATGGAGGAGGCTCAGTAATGTTTTGGGGCTGCTTTGCTGCATCTGGCACAGGGTGTCTTGAAAGTGTGCAAGGTACGATGAAATCTGAAGACTATCAAGGCATTCTGGAGAGAAATGTGCTGCCTAGTGTCAGAAAGCTTGGTCTCAGTCGCAGGTCATGAGTCTTCCAACAGGACAACGATCCAAAACACACAGCCAAAAACACCCAAGAATGGCTGAGAGAAAAGCGTTGGACTATTCTGAAGTGGCCTTCTATGAGCCCAGATCTGAATCCCATTGAACATATGTGGAAGGAGCTGAAACATGCCATTTGGAGAAGACACCCATCAAACCTGAGACAACTGGAGCTGTTTGCTCATGAGGAGTGGGCCAAAATACCTGTTGACAGCTGCAGAACGCTCATTGACAAATACAGAAATCGTTTAATTGCAGTGATTGCCTCAAAAGGTTGTGCAACAAAATATTAAGTTATGGGTACCATCATTTTTGTCCAGCCCTATTTCATTAGTTTGTTTTTTTAAATAATTATGTTAATCAACAATTCAAAAGTGATGGCTGATTTTGATTATTTAATTTTCAATAAATTTTGATTTATTGTTACTTTTGTGAGTTTCAAGTGATTTCAGTGAGAATTGTGGGTTTTTCCTTCTTTAACTGAGGGGTACCAACAATTTTGTCCACGTGTGTAGGTGGACGGAGAGTGGTCCGAGCAGGAAAGAGTTCAGAACAGAACAGAACAGACGAAGCCAGCAGAAGTTGGCAGAAATAATCTTGGTTCTGATAATTATTTCCAGTTTGTCTTAAAGAAAAATGAACATCATGTATGTAGACGCTTTAACCTGTTTAAATGTGTGAGCAAAGCAATAAAAGAATGTAATGCTGACGTGTACAAGGGTTCTTCAAGCAGCTGCATGCGGAAAGTAGTTCCCAGGAGGAGGGGAAAAAAAGGCTCTGATTAGCTCTGTCAGGGTCTGATTCTGATGCCAGATGATCAAAGAAGTACTGGAGGCAGCAGTCATAATCTGTGAATCACAGATTTGAAGAGCAAAGTCAGAATAGCCTTCACGGTAGGGAGGACTGCGGGCAAACACGGGCCTCGTCACATCCCATCTTCAGCTCTTCCCATTAACTTTTAATCTGGAGTGGTGTGAAAACTCATCGCACTGTAATACTGCATGTTTCGAGCTCTGCTTCCCCTCTGATCTCCTCATAAAAATGTATAATTTCCACTGTCACCGTGGGAGAACCAGAGGACAGTATTAATGCATTCTGGAGAAATTGGAATGCATGAGGTGCTCGGAGCGTTGCCCACTAGAGCAAGTGCCACAAGCGCTGTGATAACAGTGCTTATCCCTTCAGGAATAATTTAGCACAATACAAGCTTTCTGTGCTGCGTTTAGTTCTGATTTATCATATTTACAAAAAAAAAAGCTTAATCTTTATAAACAATCCATCGACACTCATAAAGATGAGCATCTATGGGGATCTGTGCATACAGAACACTCCTTTGGGTAAATGGTCTGTTTAAATCAACCAGAAAGTCACAACCTGTGATTCTGGAGAGGTACTTAAGGTTAAGGGATAGATGCTGAGGTTCGCCAAAACACTATGACATCAAAACCCAAACTAGGGACACTTGGTGGACAAATTGGAGAGCAGGTACACTTGAATTTTTACTTCAACCTACTAAATTATCTCTAACACAAAACATGTAATGCTGCAACTGAGCCTAAAAACTACACAAATCCTAGTACAGACACTTAAGAGAATAGATAAATGGTTTCAAGGTTTGTAGATGTGTTTGAAATTGTTAAATAATGCGATAGATAAATGGCTGAAGTGGTTATCCATAGCATAGTTTATTTTGGATAAATAGGTTAAAAAGGGACAAATATAGGGTAAGATAGTCCATACAGCAACCAACACAGGTAATGGATAAGCAGTCAGCTGAAAAGTCATGGATGGATTTAAAATTTGTTGAAAAGTTACCTAAGAGTTTTAAATAAGTGGTCCATTCCTTCTCTTCCAGTCATTTGGGATCAGGTCATTCCAAACATTCCTCTTCCCTGCATGGTTGCTCCTCTTGGGAGGCATTCCCAGACCACATGAGATATGTAATCATTCCAGTGAGTTCTGGCTCTGGGTGTCCTCCCTGTTGGATGTAATCATAGAACCTCCCTGTTCAAGCCACATCTGACCCAAAGGAGCGGCGACTCCATTCTGAGCTCCTTCCAGATGTTCGAGCTCCAAAGCAGATCCCAGCCACCCTACGGAGGAAGCTCATTTTGGCTGTTTTTACCTGCAATTTCATTCCCTTCGTGACTACATAGAGCTCGTGGCCACAGCTGAGGGCTGAAATGTAGACCGATTGACCGTCTGGTAAACTGAAAGCTCATCCTAAAGGCTTCGCTTCGTCTTGAACACAACAGTGCACTGCAACATCACCATTATTGGTGACCGATGCATCTGACCACTGCAACCAAGACCCTAAGATACTTGAACTCCTTCACTTGGGACAACAACTCACCCCCAACCCAGAGGGTGAAATTCATTGTTACAGTTTCTGTGAGGCTCAAGCGCAGGAAAGGAGATGGAGCACAGGCGGTGTAAAAAAAAAAAAGGCTTTTATTTTACAAAACAGAAGGTCAAAGTACAAAGAACTACAAATGATGACCGGGAAACTACAACCGGAAGGAACAGATAGCACCAAAACAAAATAACTCAGGTGAGCCTCGAGAGGGCTGGCGGAGAACAGTGTTACAGGTATATTTACAGGAATGAACAAACCCACTCATGAATTAATCACGAAAAAATACTAGCCTTGGAGATCAAATTTCACGAGAACAAGACTACTCATAATACTTAATACAAGAGAATCCAGAACACTAAACAGCAAGAGAGCTACACTAGTCTGGTTTGTGAGGACTGGGACTTAGCTGAACAGAACCGAAGGGGAGTGGGTGTCAGGAAAACCAGAGACTCTCCTAGCCAAGATGGAGTGTGGGATGCAATGAGTGAGAGCAGCAGGAGATAGGGAGAACGATGGATGGAAACTACGGCAACATACTTCATATGAGGCATCGGGGAAGTGTGGAAGAGGTGGCTGAAGACCATGAGAGTGATACCCGGGAGGGTGGAGGATGTAGAACGGTGGTTGGCTGGTGGTGTGCAGGGGGAGCTGAAAACTGCCATGAAACAGATGATCCATGGTAGATGAGGGACAGGCTGAACACAAGCAGGTGGGCAATCCAGACTGGACAAGTTACTAGGAGCTCAGGAACCAGAGGGCTAGACAGAACGGTGCTCAGAACTAACTGTTCATGGTCCAGCAATAAGTAGTGAGTGGAGTCCGTCGTTATTGCAGCAGAAATGAGTCTGATTGGGCCGGTCCCACCTGCTCGTGCTTCTGCTAATGCTGATTACAGATGATTGTCACCTGCCGCCACAGCCTCTGTGCCAAGCACACCCAGGCGTGAACTAACCGTGACGTCACCCGTTGGTTTCAACGCCGAGAAAATGAAGCCTGGATTGTGCTACTTCCTGGTCGCCGTTTTGGATTTTTTGGAGCCAGTGACGTAAAAAGCGTCATCAAACAGACTGGACCGGAGAGCAACTTGGGACAGGATTGGCTGAGGACTCTCTTATCCCGCCCACATTTTACCGCAGAGGCTTCTGTTGCTGTCTATCAAGTATAGCCACGCCCCCTGGCTCCGCCAACTTTAACGATTTATTTAAAATTCAGTATTGATTTATTTTAAGATCGGCCACCTGATCTCTCATTTTGACCATGAAAACTAACAGGGAAAAAAATCCTGAGCCGTAGAAAATCAGTCTATCAAATTTTATTTTTTCCAAAAATGAATTGGGGTCTATGGAGAAAAAGCTTTTTGGAGCCAACCCTAGCGGACAGCGTGATATTGCAAGTTTTTGACACTTCCGGGTTGGCTTCAATTCTGGAGCCAGATGCTACGTCCACTATATATACAGTCTATGAGCACACCTAGGAGAAGCAGAAAGGGTGGGGGAGGGGAGAGCAGTTTCTGGAGCCCCCAGTTGTGGGCCTGACATTTACTGGTTTCTGCCAGACAACCATGGCTTCAGATTTTGAACAGAAGCATACCATCTGCAAAAAGTAGAGCAGCAGCTCCGAGGTTCTGGACATCCTACTTATCCCGTCGATGATTGTCATTTATATAAGACAAGTGTAACCTTGGAGTTTATCTTCCACTGGAAATATGTTTGACTAGCTCTTATTTTGGTTTCACATGGGATGAATGGTGGATAAGTAGAGAAAAGTAAGTAAGTTTTAATGTCCCGTTTCTGTCAATGTGTGTGATAACAGATTTGGTCAAACTGACCAGAACACTGAAAGTTTGACTGGATAAAAATCCCTGTCAGTTGCAATCTGCTATGGTAGTGTCACAAAGAAAGCTAGAAGAGCCTGTAATAGAGCCCACCTTTTAGTCCTACCAGTGTACTTGCAGTGTTTTTTTTATTATTATTATTGTATTTAAAACTAGCATAATGTTGTCTTATTTAAAACCAATCTGCTAATATCAAGTATTCAGAAATGTTTTTGCCTTTTGGTTATTTCCCCAATTAAAAAAAAACAGGCAATCAAACGCTCATTAACCTCTGTGACTCATCACTTCTTGCAGCTGCATGTTGCAAAGACGACGACATTTATGGAGATGAAGGTTTCGTTTGCATAAGGAGTAAATAAAAGAAAAAGAAATGGCCATGGCAAGATGAGACAACTGCATCGCCAAGACTTTAAAAACGTCCCCATATTTTGAAGTCTTCTCTTAGTGCATCATCCAGTATGTGTTTGTCTTCTTTTTTTTAAGTGGCCTAAAATGAGTTAAGTCTAAAAGAAAATCTTCAGGTTGCACTGCAACTATTAACCAGTCCCGAGAACATTGAAGGTGTTCCAGGTGATTTTTCATCGTGACTTGTTCATGTAAGTTGATAATGTGTTTTCATGTATGAGTAATTCACGCAATTAATTCATTCCTTCCAATCGTACACCAGATACAAAACAGTAGCAGTTATAAAATGTTGCCACTGAATACTAACTGAGGTTCTACAATTAAATCGCATTAAGAAGTCATCTCAGGGCACTTCACATTTTAAGTTTCCACAATATTTTTTTATAGAGGGAAACCAAACAAATGCACCAATTCCCTCTGAGCGAACCCTTTGCCACTGTGGGAAACAGCATAATCCAGAGTCAACAGTCTGTCTGGTGAATGGGTTGAAAGAAGTAAGTATCAGCTTTACTGAATTATTACATTGCCAGTTTCATATTCAGCAAAACCTTTTCTTTCAAGAACAAAGACAAAGAAATCTCACAGTAGAACAAGACAAATTAAGTCCCTCAAGATTTTTCCATTTTCTCTTGAATATCTCATGCCTACATTTTCTTGCAAACTTCTTAGCACATATCTGCCAGCTGTCTTCAGTAACTTTATTAGTGAAGGCAGAAGCCCCCCTGACAATTCTAATGCCTGCATTTAAGCTACTGCTAAATTCAGGCCTAATTCTGCATGCACTTCCAATATCTTTTTATGTGTGTAGTATCAGTTTCCCTTTGTTTCCTGGAGAGTGAAAGACATTGTTGAATCTAAGTGCACATGAGAATCAACACTTCTTAGGGTGGGGATGGCTGCAGAGTATAGAGCGAAAAGTCAGGTATTATGTTCACATTATACGCCTGGTCGAATACAACTGGATGTTCCCACTCAGCAGATATCCAGACAGCTGACGAATGCAAGAGTACTTGGCTGCAGACAAGATGTGGACCATGGAATGATCTCAGCAGTTAACAGGACTTTACAGCCAAATGATTCAAAATTCTTTCACCTGTCAACAGCTGCATTTTCTTGAAATTGAAAAGTAGAGTATTTTCTCTCACAACCTATCAAAAACAAACTCTTCGGAAAGATTATATTGAGAATACAGACCCCAAACTCAATGAAACAAAAGTTAATCCGTCATCAGAACTTCGTTGGATGTCTTCGTTGGTCTGTCTATCAGCATGTCTGCATCACGGTTCCGCATAGAAAACTAGAAAATTACTCAGAGGGCACAGACCTCCACCAAGGATATTGACATTCCCACAGAGAGGAAAACAGGAAACCCATGCAGTAAAGGATTAGGAGGTGGAATTGAACCTGCATCGCTGACACAGTTCTGTTTATGAATCACCTTCTTAACCAGTTGAGCTATCTGGACACCTTGTTCCCATTTGTTGGACGACATACTAACCTATGATGTTTTTGTCAAAACATACTAAAAAATTCAAAGTGATCCACAATCCAGGATCCTTTCCGGATTGCCACCAAAATTAAATCAGCTCTTCCTCTTACCATAGTCTACATCCCCTCAAAATTTCATCTGAATCTGAGCAGGCGTTTTTGAGTTGTCTTGCTAACAGACACACAAACGCTGGGTGTCACATAACCTCCTTGGCGGAGGTAATAATTGCTGGACGAAGTCAAAAAAATCTGATCATGACACGTAACCAAATTAGAAAAGGAGGAAGGAAGCTCAGAGACCATCCATCCATCCATTCTTTATGCACCGCTTTATCCTCACTAGGGTCGCGGGGGGTGCTGGAGCCTAACACGGTCGCAGCAGTAATCAGGAAGTCAAAAATGAGCCACTATGCCACTAATCAGAGCTGCAGTGACCCTCCTCATAAAATGACACTACAGAGAGTGTGTTACCTTTACAGTCCAGCTTTGATAAAACACACAAGCAAGTGATTTAGACTTGGCATGAGATTATCAGCCTGATTATCAAAGTTGAACTTTACTAGGAACATGAAAAGAAGCGAGATGAAGTCTCACATTTTTGCTGTGTGCCTGACCAGGAGTACCACAGTGTATGCATAATCCTGACAGTGGAGAACAGAGGTGGGTATGCATTGATATGGGGCTACATTAGAACAAACATGTTGGAGAAATTGCATATATGGATGGCACAGTGAGTGTCTGAGAATATACCAAAACACTGGCTGACTACAGAAGCTTGGAAGAAGAGGATGATAAAGCTCCAAAGAAACGCTGCCAAAATCACGCCACAAAACTACGACCTGGACAAGTATGATGCCTGACTTAAATCTACTAGAACACCACTGGAGTGAGAAAGAAAGAGCAACTCCATGTGTTTATTAAAAGAAAAAAAAGGTAAAATGGATAACTTGTTGAGTCAGATTGGCAACTTGCAAAACCTTGAACACTTGTGATATCAGAAAACGCTATTTTCTTGTCCCCATGTATTTCAGAAATTGGGTAATTAATGGATTAAGATCATCATGATGTGGTCCCATGTTAAAGGAGCTTGTAGCTGAGCTCATTCACAATAATAATCTTTCAAGCTGCTGGACATATCACTGACAGGCAACGGTGTTTCTTTGTGGTTCGTTCCAGTCATGTGAGAGGCAAACTGAAATCAATACAATCTTCTCTCCCAGGAGTCCTCCATGACTAAACTGGCTCTTTCTCTCTGTGGATGTCCAGGCGTCCAATCTGTCTTCCACTTTAGCGAAAGAGCTCTCATGCGCTCCTGGCCTTGGAAGTGCTGAATGTCACGACCCTTTATTACCCCGACTGGAGAGATCTTGGAGCAGCTTCTCCTCCTGCTAACTTGTAAGTGACATAGCAGCAGGTGCTGTCTGTGGGAAAAGGAGGTAATTTTGCAATGTGCTGCATTGACCTTAACTTTAAACTGGCCCACTTAAACCTGACACCAGGTTCTCGTTTCATTTGAGCGGCCTGGGTCTTTTCTAAAATGCCTCTCCCTCCACTCGACTACTTTGAGTGTTAGAACACTGCAGTAGGAGTGACCTGTCTGCACCATGGCAATTTCTGCAGCTTGGGAAATAGTGAGCTGCAGTTGTGTAATGTTTTACACTGACCAAACAATTCCAGAGCAGCAGTGAACAATATGGATGCAAGTTAAGTGGTGCTTCACCGTTGGCATCACACTTAAGGCACGACAGAGCCTCATTTATTTGGAAATCCACTGCACTGTAAAAACTCTACCTAGAGGTGTTTAGCAATGTTTGGTTGAGTTTAAAAATGGTCTTTTATGGAAGCAACTTTTTTTCCTATTATTTTTGAAAAACATGCCATTCTCTACCTTATTGAACAACTTTTTTCGAAGTGTATAGAGTTAAAAATTTAATCTTACATGATAAATTGACGTTTTTATCTCATCTTATTAACCCCAGTATCCCAAACTAAGAAGCAAATTTGATCAAAAATCAATCTGACCATCAAAATTATTCACAAAACTATTCAGACTTGCAGTGGCTCCCACCAGTGGTCAGTATACCTTGTTTTGCTTAATAATTCTTAAGATGTATTTAGAACTTGACTTCCATCTGTGGCAAACTGCATTAAATTCAGTTTAGAATGGCACATGCCTATGTATATAAAGTTCCCACAGCTCAGACTGCATGTCAGGACAAAAACCAAGCCAAGAAGTCGAAGGAACTCTCGTTATTCCTTCACAGTAAGATGTTGTTGAGGCATAGACCAGACTGAGGGTACAAAACCATTTCTAAAACTTCAAATGTTTCCAGAAGTACAGTGGAATCAATAACTGTGAAATGGAAGTTTGTACCCATCAGGACTCCTCCTAGAGCTTGCTGAAGCAGGAAGAGCCTTTGTGAAGTCACCAGGAATCCAACAGCAGAATCCTGCACCTTGATAACCTACAGAAAAAAAAGTTGTGTATTGGATGATTAATATACATTCATATCATACAGGTATAAAGAGCAGGTAGGTTGTGAGAAATATCTGTGCAGTATCTTTAACATCTAATTGAGCTGATATTGGCAATTGATCACAAGGATTTTTCAACTTTTCTAAGCCTTCGACACAACTTCTGATCCCTACATTGCTGAATATTGATGCCTGCAATCATCACCTTGTTAGTTATAGTAGTCAAAGTAGTGACACACAACGTAGAAAGAAAGGTGTTTTCCTGCTTCTGTGGAGCCCTGAAGTTATGAAAAGACTTTGTAGTCTCTTCCACAAGCCACAAGATGACAAGAGTAAGATGCACGCAAGAGAAACAACAAAGACCAGTTTCTCCTATAGATAGCAAACGGCCAATGTGTCATTTGGGTCTCCAGTTGTGGGCCGCTACACTCTTTCTATCCTTCCCTGGTAGTGATCTATCATAAACAGCCTCGTACACCAGGTCCTGCACCCCGATCGGCCCCTACATTGATTTGCCTTCAATGTCCTCCTCTCTCTGGAACTGCGGGTTGATTGGTCCAAATCTGACTCCAGTCCTCCAATCAAGCCCCACGTCTAGCTTTAAAAGATTTGTCATCTCAGCATTGAGATGCTTTTGTGCGGTGTGCAGCTTAACCATGTGTCTGTGGGTCATTTAGTTAGGTTTTGTAAATATTTTTCTCATGTTGTTGGGTAGTTTGGATACACACGTGGACAAAATTGTTGGTACCCCTCAGTTAAAGAAGGAAAAACCCACAATTCTCACTGAAATCACTTGAAACTAAAGTAACAGTAAATAAAAATTTATTGAAATTAAATAATCAAAAACAGCCATTACTTTTGAATTGTTGATTAACATAATTATTTAAAAAAACAAACTAATGAAACAGGCCTGGACAAAAATGATGGTACCTCTATAAAAGATTGAAAACTATTTGACCAGAGTGACATGATTAACTCAGGTGTGTCATTTCATTGACATCACAGGTGTTTCCAAACTCATAATCAGTCAGTCTGCCTATTTAAAGGGAGACAAGTAGTCACCCTGCTGTTTGGTGAAAAGGTGTGTACCACACTGAACATGGACAACAGAAAGCGAAGGAGAGAATTGTCCCAGGACATCCGAAAAAAAATTATAGACAAACATCTTAAAGGTAAAGGCTATAAGACCATCTCTAAACAGCTTGAAGTTCCTGTGACAACAGTGGCTCATATTATTCAGAAGTTCAAGACCCACGGGACAGTAGCCAACCTCCCTGGACGTGGCCGCAACAGGAAAATTGATGACAAATTGAAGAGACGGATCGTTGGAATTGTATCCAAAGAGCCCAGAGCAACCTCCAAAGAAATTAAAGGTGAACTCCAAGGCCAAGGTACATCAGTGTCAGATCGCACCATTCGTCGTTGTTTGAGCCAAAGTGGACTTCATGGGAGACGACCAAGGAGGACACCACTGCTGAAAAAAACTCATAAAAAAGCGAGACTGGAATTTGCAAAAATGCACGTTGACAAGCCACAAAGCTTCTGGGAGAATGTCCTTTGGACAGATGAGACCAAACTGGAGCTTTTTGGTAAGGCACATCAACTCTATGTTCATAGACTCAAAAACCAAGCATACGAAGAAAAGAACACTGTCCCTACGGTGAAACATGGAGGAGGCTCAGTAATGTTTTGGGGCTGCTTTGCTGCATCTGGCACAGGGTGTCTTGAAAGTGTGCAAGGTACGATGAAATCTGAAGACTATCAAGGCATTCTGGAGAGAAATGTGCTGCCTAGTGTCAGAAAGCTTGGTCTCAGTCGCAGGTCATGGGTCTTCCAACAGGACAACGATCCAAAACACACAGCCAAAAACACCCAAGAATGGCTGAGAGAAAAGCGTTGGACTATTCTAAAGTGGCCTTCTATGAGCCCAGATCTGAATCCCATTGAACATATGTGGAAGGAGCTGAAACATGCCATTTGGAGAAGACACCCATCAAACCTGAGACAACTGGAGCTGTTTGCTCATGAGGAGTGGGCCAAAATACCCGTTGACAGCTGCAGAACGCTCATTGACAAATACAGAAATCGTTTAATTGCAGTGATTGCCTCAAAAGGTTGTGCAACAAAATATTAAGTTATGGGTACCATCATTTTTGTCCAGCCCTATTTCATTAGTTTGTTTTTTTAAATAATTACGTTAATCAACAATTCAAAAGTGATGGCTGATTTTGATTATTTAATTTTCAATAAATTTTTATTTATTGTTACTTTTGTGAGTTTCAAGTGATTTCAGTGAGAATTGTGGGTTTTTCCTTCTTTAACTGAGGGGTACCAACAATTTTGTTCACGTGTGTTTACTAGACTTCAATGAGAAATCCTCTTTTAGTTCTATTTATTTGTTTTATTTAAGTAACATCCCTTGTCCGTAGTTCCTTCAGTGATTTTACCTCTGTTCACTTTGGCGAAACAGCATGTATCTGCTGTTTTTTGCTGCCGTCTTAGTTCACCCTAGACTGCTGGGTTGTTACATGAGAGTTGAATTAAATTTAGGGAGGACGCCATGTCTTTTGTCTATTTAAGGAAACAAATAAATATAAAGTATTACACACAACAAGCACATTTCTCTAATTTTGTATTCACTGGATATACAGTAGCAAAGGGATATGAATAACAATCATTATTGTTGATTTATTGTGCAGCTGGGTTCACAGTTATTTCTTTAGAAATTGCAAAAACATGTGCAAGACAAATGCATTGTCAAGTAGGGATTGGATCAAGTTTATTAGCCTCCTATCCAATCTGCCAATGCTGAGTCTCCATCAAATATAATTTCTTTGATAATACACACTTTAAGTATATTAGAGATATTAAAATCAATCCCGTGTACATCTTTGACAACTGGATAGCCCTGCAATGCATTAAGGTGAAAAAAAGATGCGTTCCTGCATTCAAGCTGTTCCCTGAAATGTAATGTGGAGAGGGTAGGATGTACAATGATTCTACAAACAGGGCGGCATGGCTCGGTGGGTAGAGTGGCGGTCTTGTAACCGGAGGGTTGCCAGTTTGATTCTGGCCTGGAAAGCTTATGTCGAGGTGTCCCTGAGCAAGACACCGAACCCCTAGCTGCTCCTGATGGGTCATGGATAGCTGCCTTGCATGGCAGCTTCCGCCATCAGTGTGTGAATGGGTGAATGTGATGTATAATGTATAGCGTTTCAGATATAGTAAAACACTATATAAATACAAACTCCAAAAGATGTTGAAAACCTGTATTTTCTACACGCATGTCTGAAATGTGTTGTAAATTAGCAGTAGCAGCGCTCGATTTAGACGGTCAGCAGGTCACCATTTGCGACTAAAAACCGATTTTGGCAACCAAAAATGACAAAAAACACGCTGGTTAGGGGCCCAAATATTTTGATTGGAGCTACTGACCTCCAAATCCAAGTTTCAGGGATGGCAATTTTCCGCGGATTTCCGCCGATTTAATTTCAAATTTGAACACTTTATTGCTGATGTTAACGTCTTTAACATCGCGAGACTCCGTCGGGTCCAGAACCAGCCCAGAATGTGGTGGCGGCATCCAGAGGACAGCACCAACTGAGCCTCAGCACCGCGAACGGAAAGCACCAAGCCACCGGAGCTGTCATTTTTAACTCGGTGGGTCCGCCGGCTGCTCTCCCCGGTCACAGACTGCTCAGACTCCCCGGCTAGCTAGCTGTCCCCCACTAGCTGCTCGGCTAACACCTGCCGCTCCTCGCCGCTCATCTGCCCGGGACAAACCGTACCTGTTCCGGCTGTCAACGTCCCAGTCGCCCGCTAGGAGCTCCAGACAATGCGCTGCTCATTCGTGGGTGACTTTTCACGGCCGTGGGGGGTTTTAAGGCACACCAGTGATAGCTCGGCAGCTCCAGCTAACAACTTGACGTGGAGGAGGAACTGGATTAATTTTTTTTGGCCACTTGATTTTTGGCTCCTAAAAATGTCTAAATTGACGTATGTTGGTGGCCCAAAAAATGTCATTTGGGCGACCGGACCTCTTGGCCTTAAATCGAGCGCTGAGTAGTACCTGATACCCTCTTACTATTTAATTGCAACCCGAGGAGGCGGTCAATCAGAAGTTTCATATTGGCAAGCACAGAGGATTGTGCAGGTTTAGCTTGCAACGGGCACCGTGACAAAGACTTCTGTGATGCTCTGGCCACATCATTTGTCTACATCAAAAAATCTTGTGTCTGTTGAGATGAGCGCCGAACTTATTGAACTCAAAATAGTGCACATTCCGACAAGAATGCATCAGAGTTACGTAAAGATTGACGTTGCTTTGTTCGTCTGTCCGTCCACAACATAATTCAAAAACAGAGAAACAGATTTAGATGAAATTTTCAATGAAGGTCATAAGTGACACAAGGACCAACTGATTAGATTTTGATATGATATGATGAGACGGTCCTCAGTGGTCCTTATTTGGTGAACAATCTGTACTTGTGGTTACAAGAGAAATCGATTCATCTGCCTTTATGTCGATCCATGCTTATGTATTTAGACAGCTCGACGACTGATAGTTATGAGATCTTCCCTACACAGTTCTCACTTTGACACTTCTGTGGCCAATTTGAATTTGAGAAACTAGGACAAAAGCCTCCTTGGACCCTGTAGCTTTGTGGAAATGCCAGGGCTGACGTGAAAGGGGCTAGAGAAAGTCATTATGGGCTGTAATTAAAAGCTGGAGCTAAATTATGGATTCCATATCTCCAGAATTCTCATTTTCATGGCAAGTTCAGATACATACGGCAGGGAAAATATTCCACATTAAGCTGTGCCAGAAACTGAAAAAGTCTAATTATTAATAATTTAGGGAACACAATAGCTTACAGTAAAATATAGCCTCTTTAATATAACATTTCTAAAGTAATTTGACCACTTCAGTGATTTTAAAAGAAATACTTTCCCTTACCCCAGACATTTTACTATTGGTCCCAACAGATATGACATTTATTACAAGACTTCAGCGGTTGAACAAGTTTCTGCTTCATGGTTTACAATTTACATATATTACATAAAAGGAAGTGGATTTCTGATTTTAAAAAAAAACACAGCAAGAGACAGAGAAGACAGCAGAATCACAGAATACTCTGCGAAAGCCTTCAGAAATATTTAGCGAGGGCTCATGATAAGAGCCCGCTGCCTTGTATATGCAGGGTTTGCAGAGGAACAGCAAGGAGAAAATTCTGCCCTCATTTTTCCACTTTCAGCATTTAACCCTGAGCTGCCAGTCTGTCTCATGAGGAATTAGACAGCCACCATCATCAAAGGCACAGTCCAATAACAGTGAGTCACTTGCTTTTGCTGCTATTATCTGGAAGGGCAGTGTGCTAAGACTGATGAGCTGCAATAATGTTCATCGCTGGACTCCTTCATCTTGTTCATCAGAGACCTGACAATAGTCAGGATAAATGCAATGGAAGTCACGAAGGTCCAGAGTGACTGATTAAGCTCAGGCTGGCATTACAAGGAGCTGGTTTCTCCCAGTTTGCACATTTGCGACAGTTGGAGCAGTAATCTATTCTGAGACCTTCATCTCAACCAATCTTCAGCCCAGATTATTTGCTAATATGGTTGTTTAGCCTTCTTGTTTGCTTTTGTTACCGCAAAGTGTTACAGAAAGTTGTTGCATCATAGTCTCGACTTTGTTACCATCCGCTTCCCCACAAGATCACATGAGATGGTGCACAATAATCTTAATCACATCATGAATTGTGTGATGCGTCATTATTGTCAAATCTTGGAGAACAGAACAGAAGAACATCTGTAAAGTCTCTCCTCGTGTGCAACCTAATTTCAAAATCTGTTTTCTGAAACATTAGCAGCTGCTATCAGAACGGCATGCCCACAGCAAAAGCGAAGCTTTATGCAGAGATACAGTCTTTTCTGATACAGGCTATCGATTAACTCCAGACTTCCTTTGTAAGTTGGTTTTGAATACTAAACAAAACCCAAATCTCTGGTCATGAGTTCTGGGTAGTGATCAAAAGAATAGTAATGCAAATGCATGTGGCCGAAATGAACTGAATGAGCTATGATCGGAATATCAAAAATGGACATGGATACCAGAATATCACATGAAACAGGTGTTATCAGTAAAGTAAATCTGTTCAAGTGGCTCCTTTCAGGGGACTAAATTCTTGGAGGCACGAGAAATACTAACTTATGTAGATCTAATTGCCTTTATTGCATTAAGGAAGAGTTCAAATGTGGTAGAACCTTTGCAAATGAAACTCAAACAGCCCAGGTGGATGCTGGCTCGATGAAGGAAATGCTTTTGTGGGACTGGAGTGATGGAGTCAGCACTGTGTGTTTAACAAAACAGGCCTCATGTCTGTGTGCTGTTATGCTGCCAGTCCAGTGGCATCTGATCTCTATGACAAGTTCACTCTGCCTGCTCTGTTGCACCTTGCTCACTGCCGGGGAGGGGGAAAAACCATTTTGTTTGCCAAGCTCAGAGACTGATGCCATCATATTTACACAAGCAGTTCCCTGTTTTTCTATTTCGGCACAGCATGTCACATGTCAGCTCTGGCTTTCAGTGTCAATAGAGCGATGTGAGGGGCGGCGGGGGGGGGACACGACAGTTGATTTACTGAGCTTCACGTTGAGGGTGAGACAGCAAACGTTCTGGGCAGGACAAATGAGATCAACCAAAAGCTATTATGTACATTAAAGATGACGGGTGGATGAGTTGTGTTTTTATCGCTGTGAAACATAAAGCTCAGAATTGTGTTGAGGGACATAAAGGCAAAGACAACACTAATTAGCTGAACTGCCTGTCTCCCTCTGTCCATCCCTTTGTCACAAATCTCAGACTTGTAGGGATGATATGAATCACACACATAGAAGTAACTCCATTTAGACTTTAAATACTTAAAGGTCAGCAATCCTGGAGAGAGAATTTTGATATTAAACTTTGTGGTATATTTAGATCGTTAGCAGGAGCCAGGTTTAAGAGGCCTTTCTGTCTTGTCCTGTGCATGAGCATGAATGCTCAAAAAAAATCAAACGCGCACAGGACACACTGGAAAACTGAAGTGCAGATCGCTCCGAGCCACTGTGTTTGTTTCCTATTTACAGAGCCAAGGTTGTGTACAAACCCCAGGGCACGATGTTAAAATGCTGGGAATCAGAGTCTGGACCCAAAATACAGGACTAAACACAAACAAGAGGACGTTTAAAGGACCGTTTGTTGCTCCAGTTTATCTTGGTGGTGAGGAAAGCTCGGTAAAGATTCAGGGACTCAGCATATGTTGACTGAAGCTAAACCAAATTACTGGTCAGTCATAACCTCTCATTAGCTCACTTGATTTCATCTTATTGCTTAAAGTATTAGTTACGCTATGATAGTTATTGATTACTAATTGAGACCAGGTCTTTCTGTACTCAATACTGAGTCTACACATTCTGTAAAGGCCACTGAACTCAATGTGCTGTGTAAACACTAATGAGTTCACAACAGCCGTGACTTTATGCATACATTTATTCTAAATATATCATATGAGAAATATGAAGTTCGTAGTGTGCATTACCCAAAACGGTGTGTGCTATCACCTCTTACATACACATATGTGCATATTTACAGATTACCAGAGAGAACATTATTTCTCTTTAATTGACCACGCCTGACGAACGTCAGCGGGGTTATTGCATTCGGTGCGGTATCTGGCTGGGTAAGTATGTATGTATGTATGTATGTGACTATGTCCGGTCCGATATCTCTGCAACCGCGGAAGTCAGAATGATCAAACTTGGCACTGAAGATCAGTCTAAGGTCCCCTGCTCAGTTGTGGAATTACAGGTCAGCAGATCAAGTAGGGAGGGGGATACGTACATGATCAAAATTGATACATATTGCATCAGTTGTATAGGGAGGACAGGGTTTTCGCCAGCAGAGGGCGTGGTTCTGCCCTCTACTGAGGGCTCATCTAGTTTTAAATGGCTTTGTAAAAAGTTTTTCAAACTCAAAAGCTAAAACTGTATCTTTAATAAAAGTAGTGAGACTTGACAGACGAATACTTCAAAAAGGCATTCTGTTTCTGTTTGCTTTATAAATCCTTGGGATGTGTCAAAAACCAGACTGGAAGTTAACTGTGAAAATCTTGAACTGGATATAATTTTGAATAGGACTCACTTGTGCACATAAAGGTCCCACAATTTATCATGTGAGAACAGAAACTGAGCGACGAGATCGAAACAACTGTCTGTAAAAAATGCCAAAAGGCCTCTGAAGGACATTAAGAACATTAAAGAAGAAAATATCCTTAGTTTTAATCATTCAAAAATTGAAATATTTGAGCAGAGCTCAAAATATTATAAACATCAAGCACTGCTCATTATAAACAAACTGGTGGGCTGGCCCTCCCTTGAAACCATGTGTCTCCAACACTGGCTCTTACTCATTTACAAGACCCTATCAGGGAAGACACCTCAATATCTCTCCAACCTCCGACACCCTTTCCATAACAACTACCACCCGAGGTCCAGGGATTTTATAACACTTTCTATCCCCAAGTGTCGCACTGTCTTTGGCCGGAATTCCTTTCGATTTGCTGCAGCAACCGATTGGAATTCCATCCAAAAATCTGTGAAACTGCCATCCCTTCCACCACCTTACATTTTTAAGCAGAAGCTGCAGCAGACCCTTGTTGACCACTGCACAAGAATAATCAAATAAATAAATAAATAAAAAAGCATGGCGGTAGCAGCATCAAACTTTGGGGGCGCTTCTCAGCAGCATTTATAGGTAGACTTGTCAGAAATTAAGAAAAAAATAGTACAGTCAAATACAAAGGTGCAACCTGTTGTTGGCCCATTATCATAATGACTCATTCCCATATATACAGTATAGCCCAGAAGGAACCTCCTCCTTCACCTTCTAGTAGGTTCAATTGGAGCATTTTCATTTTGATCACTGCTAAATAGAAAGAAACTGACTGACTCCTCTCTGGATTGCACATAACCTGATACTGGAACACCATTTCAGCTATTAGAACTACAGGGAACAAAAGCCAAGACAGGACAAGTCTCTGACTGTCCTTGAGCGGGAAAAGAAAAAGCTCAACTGAAGCTGGCAGGCAAAGAGGTTTACCCAAAAATAACCCTGCTAAAGAAGCTTCTAAAGTGTATTAATGTAAGGCTTTGTATGCTTTTGGAAAAGACACATTTAAAAGTTTGATTTTCAAAAACTGAACCAAAGTACACTCCTGTGCAAAAGTTTGAGGTCACTTAGAACAGCATTTTTTCAAATGGAGATAACATCAAATTAAAAGTTTTCATTCAAAACATGAGATTGTCTGGGTGACCCCCAAACCTCTGAATGTTAGTGAATCAAAAAACAAGATTCAGTTTTATCACAGAGTTAGTGGAGAATCAACAGAAACAGGACTGCAACTTCTAAAGCAATTAAAGAGAAAAGGTTAGTTTCGGGGAACTTCCTTTCCTCTACAATCCCAGACATACCATAAAATCCAAGGCCTGTGTATTTTTTTTTTTAATTTTATAATTCTGTACCAGCTTTTTTCAAATGTCAAGAGACAAGAGGAATCTACATGGATTGTCAGCCTTGTCATCCCACATGTAACCTGGGGCTTTGTGCGAGGCCTGCTGAGGGCACCAGCATCCACCTTCTGAATAAATCCTCCTGAGATTGAGCAGAAACATGTGAGGACTGCAGCTCATCCCTCATTATTGATATGTAGAAGGCCCTGCAGGCCTTCTATTCACATCGCCCAGTGATTCCTCACTGTCAGTTTTTCTTTATGTCTGCTATTTGCATGATACACTGGGGATACGAGCCCTGAAGGGGGAAACACGAGTGGTGTACTCGTCTTGTGCTGCTGGAATCTCATCCTCACTCTCTCTCTCTCTCTCTGTACACAGTCATGTTAGTGTCTGAGAACAGAAAAAAAATGATAACATGGCAAACACAAGTCCGCTGACTGTTGAAACTGTGGTAATTAAGAGAGGCCATTCGCTTAGCTTGCATAAATTAGCGCCTCAATCATCACTCACCAGGATTTGTTTGTGTTCACTGAGAGGCAAGAAAAAAAACTTCCTCTGCAGCTTTTTTTTTTTTAAATGACCCAAAATCAAAGCCCAGTAATGATTACTAAAACATCGATAATAGTTTAAAGAGCACATTCCCCTTCCTAATTAGCATGCCGGTGTCACCTTTCTCCGACTCAATAATGTGACTGTGCATACAGATCATGTGTGTGTTTGAGACTCTCTCTTCTAAAGAGAGCATTAGGCACCACAATTAAATATTCCAGATCCTTTCAGGGGCCCCATCTATACATAATGGTATATCATCATAACCTGCTGATTGAAACTGTGACCTTGGTAGTTAATGTGTCTTTATGGAATGCACAATTGAACTATATGCTGCTGATTATGACTTTGTTGACCAGTCAGGCAGGGTATGGAGTCAGTGTGAAGCTACCCGAATCAGGGTAATGGCTAAATGTGGATATTCAACCACTCGTCTGAAGCTCAGAGACATTTGCTGTCTGGAGATTACAGAGGTATCCATCTACAGTTACACACATACAGAGCTACAGTGCAGAATGTACATCTGTGTGTGTATCAGAGAAGAAACTAAATGCAATGTTGGCATTATATACATTTCAAAAAAAGTGAATACACGTGATTACTGACACTCAAGTTGGGAAACAAAATAGATTATATCTGTGATTTCCAATCAATCTAACAGAAAGAGCACGGTATAAAAATAACCTGTGAATTCCAAAACTGTCTCAATTTTTGACTTATGGATTGGGTCTATGTGCATGTCTACATCATGGCTCTACATGGAAAAAAACATTGCCAGATAAATTTTAAAAAAAAAATTGGTGAGACTTCACAAAGATGACCAAGTTTACAAAGAAAATCTGTGGCCAACTAAAAAGCAGTCAAATCACAGTTGAAGCAGTAATCAGGAAATATAGTCCTGCCAATTAGGGCTGCAGTGATTGTCCTCCTAAAGTGACCAAACGCTCAGTTAAGTGGCAAGTGCTTCAGAATTGAAATTGCATTAACATAAAGATAGATGTCTGACTGCCACAGTGAATGCATAGTCCTGACGGCGAAGCGTGGAGGTGGGTCTGTGATTAAATGGGATTCCATGAGTGTGAAAGTGTTGAGTGACAGCATTTATATATACAGATATACTAAAATTCTGTCTGACAAGATGACTCCCAGTCTGCAGAGGAGGAATAATTCAGTATGATTACTTAAATTGTTAGTATGTTAGATTTGAAACATTTGACACATAAATGATGTTGCACTCAATTCTGTTGAAAAAATATATTTGAAGCCTGAATTATTGCTCCCTTTAAAGGGGCACCGAGGAAGATTTTAGCGGAAATGTAGCGTTGCCTACATTTCCTGTGAGCCTCGGCACGCACTGTCGCAAACCATCGTAAACGAGCGAGCGTGCCTCAGGAAAGCCGGTGGAGTTTAAATCATTGTTGAACAATAACGTGTGTAAATGACTCTGCGGTCTAATGTTGTAAAACCGAGTTGTCAAAGCTGCTCCAAGCTACGGAGTTAACCGAACGGTAGCTCCGAGCTAAAGTTACATTAGCCAATACCCACAGTGTTTTTGCCACAAAGTTAGTCAACTAAACCAGTCACAGTCAAACTAATCCCATAGTCTACGAACCACACATCGCAAGCAACACACACAAAAGACAAAAGAATTGTATCAAACTTACAAAGAGCTAAAGTTACGTACCTGTCTAGAGAAGCACAGCCAGCTCGGCGTCTGTTTTGATTTCTTTTTGCTCCCGGAATTCTCTCCACCTCTGAAATGCCTGTCCAAGATGAACTTTTCTTTTGCTTCGTTGTCGATCTGACAACCTTTTTGCTTGCAGACTTTGCTCCGTTCGCTTCCTTTTGCGCTCCATGTGTGCCGTCTTCTCAACCAACTCTCCGCTCTGCTACTGCTAAAAACAACTAGCTCCGCTCTGCTACTGCTAAAAACAACTAGCTCCGCTCTGCTACTGTTAAAAACAACTAGCTCCGCTCTGCTACGCTCCGTCAGCGCACACGCACCGTATTTGCTGTAAATCGCTCCGTCTCTCACAGGAAATTCTAGACGAGTCGACAAAAAATTAATAAAATACAAATATTTACAAAACCAAAACAATTCATGAATCGAAAATGGGGGCATTAATAAGTGTAAATAACAAAGATTCATCCACATTAATATGAGACTTTGTTACGAGCACAAAAATCTTCCTCGGTGCCCCTTTAAGTGATATCTTTACAGTATGTTGGGTGGATGGTGGATGTGTAAAGCTTGGGAATTTGCAACTGGAGAGCCAGGTTTGCAACATGAATCATGTCAGTTGTTAGAATTACAAAAGCACTTAGCCAAAATGAATAGTTAAATCCAGATCTATTGACACAGTTGGAAAGCTTTTCTATCTTCAACCAATACAGTTTCAATGTACAACTTGTTGTTATGGCCTGTGATGGCCATGTGTGGGAAAAGGACCTTTGTACACCCTTCTGTGTCTGGATGGCATGGATTGACAACACCTGGTTGACAACTGAGCTCCAAATTCCCACCTCGCACTCATGAGGAGTGATTAACCTGGAGCTCCAGACCTCCTCCCAGCCCTGGTCCTTCCTACCTGGGATTGGCCCACCACCACCACGACTCCTCGTCCCACAATCACTGTACATGTCCATATAACTACAATCAAGACTTTCAGTAGGGGTGGCTGGTATTTGCAACCAATCCACCCTGGTGCCTCTGTGTATTATTGTCCTGTGTGGTCCTTCAGTCCGTAAGTACTTGTGGTGGGTGCTACGGACAAATTTGAGCTTCTGTTGGCGGATGTGGATTTGGCGTGGCACCCAAAGTCTTAGTGGAGACTGAGGCTCCAATTCACAGTCTGCCAACTGTGTGAAGAAACTATTTAGTATCTTGAGTATTCGTGAAGTGTGTGGTCAGTATGTGTGTGTATTCAGAGGCACCAGTTTTGCTTAGTTTGTTTTGTGCACTGTTGTATTAGTTGTTGTTCCTTGTGGTGGGTGTTGCTAATGTACTTATGTTTGGCTAAGGGGTTTAGTTGTTTTGTGTGTTTAGCTTAGATACGAACTCTGTTAGTCTTCTTTTGTTATATTCTGTTCTTCGATTTGGAAACATCCAACAGTTTTGTGTTCTTTGTTATCATTTTTATTTTCAATTACCCACTGAGCAATGAATTAATTTACCTGAACCGTTACCAACTGGTTCGATCCTTCCACACCACATGTCTCTGGCAAATTCAAAGAATATTTTGGCCCGAAAAGATCTCCAATGAAGAACTGCTAAGGAAATGCCAACAACAAGACATGGGCACCATCATTACAAGGCGACGATGGAAATGGATTGGTCACATACTCCGTAAAGACCCGCAGTCAATCACAAGAACAGCACTGCACTGGACCCCAGATGGCAAAAGAAAGAGGGGAAGACCAAGAACAACATGGAGAAGAACAGTAGAGGGTGAGATGGAGGCCATGCAGCACTCTTGGAGTTCATTGACAAGGCTGGCCCAGGACAGGCAGAAGTGGAGGAACTTTGTTGCTGCCCGACACACCACTTGGTGTAAAGGATGATGATGATGATGATGATGATTACCAACTGGTTATTTTGTTGCATCCAGCCAACCCTAGAGATTGGATCGAACACTTGCTGTCTTCTTCTTCACGGCTTCTGTTCATGCACTGCTGTGTCTCTTGGCGAGGCTGTCCTCATAGAAAAAACGACCACATAGGTCGTCTGTACACGCCCGAATTACGATCGAGTGTTACGTTTTGATGTTAAGCGACATCTAGCGGTTGAGTAAATATCGACACTCCGGTGTCTCAGCTGAAACGTCACCATGAACAAACTTTTACCTAACACTATCCCTAACCCTAACCCTAACCCTAAACCCCTGTTGCGAAAGTGAGGAAAAAGCCGTTTCGCAAGGGAAAAGCCGTTTCGCGAATTAAATCCCATAATGTGTTCCTGTTTCCCGTAGGGGTGCTAACGTAAATACGCTCTGACGGGTTGTACATATGACCTGTGTGGTCATATGAGTTTGAGGACTTGTTGCTCTTGGCGCATCTGTGGATCAATTAAATTGAGTGACACCACAGTTAGAAATCATATGAGACATTGCTCTGGAGTGCTACGAGTGGTCAAAAATGCCACATGTTGACCTTTAATTTACATTTCCCTTATTGCCTCCAGAAAAATCTTGAATCCTTCTTCCATTTTAAAAATAGCCCATAGTAGGAGGTTATAGTTACTTTAATTTTAACCTGAGCTGCTTGTTAAAGGCTGTAATGGATAGTACTACCTGCCGAAATCATTGAGATTAGAGGTGATGGCCATCACCACAATTAAAGACATGCACACACCTCCCACTCAGAGAGCCTCAGGCCTTATCTTGAATCTGAGATCAGCAGCTCCTCCCAGACCTCCTCAAACAGATAACCATCATAAACAGTCCTGTGCTGTCTGTTTTATGTGCAGCCACTGTTAATATGGCTCATTACTCCCTCAGACTGGCTTTTAGCTGCAGGTACAAAGACAGAGAACACCTTAAGATCTTCCCCAACTTATACCAACCTGTGCTGTCCATCCCAGCATCCTGACTTGAAGAACATCTGCAGAAGTATGCATTTTCAGAGCTGTGTTTATGCAGAGAGAGCTCGCTGCTGTTTCCTGCTCTCGCACACTCCATGCATCAACACCTGGGAGCTGTCTTTAAGTGCATCACTCAAGAGCTCACGGATGGGAGCTGCTGACTGAAGCAGAAGTGTTACTCATCACCTTCTCCACCCACGTGTTTTTCCAAGCACTGCTGTGAAGCACAACATCTCGGATGCTTGTATGTGCTCTTCATGCTGGCCTGCAGATGACACAATAATGCACAGCAGTGAGGAGGAAAAAAATCACTGTGCCGTGTGATGTACAGTTAAATTAAAGTAGATCAAAGCAGCATTAACTCATTAGCGACTTCCATTTACGTGTTTATGTCTATGAAATGCACAGAAAAATGCAAAAATACTCATCTCAAACTATAATCCGATTGCTCATGAGAAGAACACCAGTCCACATATGTAAGAAGGTGAACCTAGGGAATAATTGAGGAGCTGCAGGCTACAGAGGTTTGGTAAACATGCTTTGTTTCCCACCCTTGGAGGCCCAACTGATACTGATCCAGCTACTGACAACTCTAATGGAACGTGTCCACAAGTGCATTTTTTAAGGATGTCTAGTTTGGTTTTTTTTTGTCTCTGATCCAATCCAATTAGAGTCATTTAATATTTTGCTTCTGCCAACACTGAGTCTCAACTCTGTGCCATTTTCCTTGATAATACACATTTCAAGTGCATTAAGCCAATTAAAATCCATCCATTGTATATGATAGGCAACTGAATAGCTCTGCAACGGATTAAGACAAAACTGCATTTCAACAACAAAGCTATTTCTTAAAAAAACAAAAAAACAAGCACATTAAGAATTGTGTCCATGCTCTGTCTCATGGCTTCATCATATTCAATGAAAACACACTTTTTTAAAAAACTTTTCAGAAAGACTTTTCTTAAATGCTGGTCCTATGCCATGCGTATTTATGGAACCAATATGTTGATTTGGCACAGACGGTTTTGAAAAGCATTTTTGTCCTCGGTAAACTTTATACATAGATTAACGAGTGGCTGAGATGTGGTGAACGACAAGCCGTGTTCTGTAATGAATGTGCACACGGGCGTTGTTAAATCACAAACCCTGATGTGGATGTTGCTCCCAGCAAATGAGTTGTCGGTGTCAGAGTGGACAGCAGCTCTATGGCTAGGATCAGACTCATGAGATGGTACGGAAGCACCCGGCTCCTTCAGTTTTTTTGCGACAACAGCCAAAGGGCTCGCTGTCTCTGTTGAACTCTTCCAACCACTCGAAGCACCATTTGACGATCAGCGTACGTTCGTCCTTCCATCAATTTGTCTGTCTGTGCAAAAAAATGGAATAACGTATTTCGATCAAATTTTCAGGGAAGGTCACCAATGACAAGAACGCAGTGATTAGATTTTGGCAGTGACGGGACTTACAGTCTGGATGCACGGATTTGTCAAAGATTTCTGTATTATTGAGAAATAGCACCACGGTATCACTGTAGCTATGACAACAAGTGAACACTATGTCAGCTGCCTGCTGACGGTCACGTGATTGAGATCCTACTACAAATCAACAACTGCGGACTTGTTAGTCAGAAATTATACAATAACTGAGCAGCCTTGGCAGAATACTGCACTCTCTAAGTGCCGGTATGGACTCAACCGCAGTTGGATCTCAACGCCTTTCTCTGACCCACCCCCACTCTATTTTCCATTGGCTAGTGATATCAGTTGGCTTGAGAGCAAAAATTGCATTCTCCCCATTCCATTGGTAGATGAAACTGAATGGGAATGCAGTCTTAGTCGACCCCTCGCGGTCCACTTTGGATCAGTCTGCAGTCTACCAGTCGATCATGATTGACTGATTGGGCACTCCTGCTCTACAAGCATGTCAGAAAATGTATGGTAAGTTAGCTGTAGTATCTGGTCGCTCAAGCAGGTGGAGCTTCTTACTGTTTAATACTGCAGACTCCAGAGGATTTCATGTTGACAAGCAGAGAGCATTGTGAGGGTTTAGCTGACAATGAATAAATGGCCATATTCTATATTGCCCTGATTTCTGATCATCAATAACCTACTAAACAAATGCTGCATTTCTAAAAATAAATAAACAAATAAAAATGCTGCATTTCTGACAATGCCATATGGGAGAATGAGCAGCCTCGGTGGAGTCCTGCAATCTCTTAGTGCTTTTCTTGTTTAATTTTAGATCAAACTGGGTTTATTTTAAAGCTTTTCTGGAGTTTCCGGAGGCAGGAAGTGGCACCAACAAGCACCACTGATTTGCACTGATTTGACAAAATGCATTGCGACACTACCAGATCATCAAACATCACATTTTTCCACACAAATAATAGCACTTCCAGCACATTGCAACAATAACATAGCAAATGTAAATCTGCTGTACCACTCAGAGAAATTAACCTTTTAACCTTTTGTCATCTTATACAGCTAGTAATTTGGGGTTCAGTGTCCCGTCTAAAGACACTTGGGGCTGGGTGTTGAACCATAAACCTTGCAATTTGTTGACAACCTGCCCACAAAGTCCTCCAGATACAGGCAGAAGCCACTGTTAATATTCACATTAAATATCAGAGTGAAGAAAAAAGATTGACCAATATTCAATATTTCTGAAGCTGCCAATCTCCTGGGCCATAGCAGTGTTTGGAGTTTACACAGAACAGTGAGAAATAGAATCCAGGTCGTGAGTGGCACTTCTGTGGATAAGAAAATTCTGTTTTTGACGAGAGAGGTCAGAGGAGACTGACCAGACTGGATGGAGCTGACAGAATGTAACTCAGATAACCGCTCTGTACAACTGTGCAGAGCAGCACAACAGCCCAGAATGGACAACATATCAAACCTTGAGGCGAATGAAATGATAAATGCAGAAAACCATGTTGAGTTCCACTCCTAAACAGAAATATGACACTCGGGTGGATTTGATCGACTCATCAGCGGCTTGTTCAAGTAAATCGACCTGCAGCCATTTTTCACCTCTTCTAAGTATCAATGTGTCTCAACTTTCCAGCAGAAGAATATTCAGTAAGTCAGACTGTGATAGTGGGCAAACACGGAAGCAGAACTGAGCGAAAGTGTCACAAGTCAGATTGTTATTTTGAGCAAAAAGAGGCAGAGATTACTCAGAGCTACACTGAAGATTTCTAAGCAGGCAGCACATGGAGCTCTGAAATACTTTGTGGAAACAGCATCAGTTGTATCCAAAGCAGGATCAGGCAGGACACCATCAGAAGATCAGTACATCAGCCTTTGCTCACCGAGAGATCAAAAAGCCACTTCAGCACGGACAGAGAATTTACCAAAGAAAGAACACGAGACTCCAATCAGCAAAAGTACCATCAAAAGAAGACTTTCCAGTCATGGTCTCAACGGATGAGGAGCATTTCTAAACCCTTTCTCGAAAGGGGAATCAAGGCTAGACACAAAGGGTGGGCTAAGAGAGAGAAGCATTGAATGATGCAAAAAGTCCTGTCTATCCATGAATCCCAGTTAGAAATTAGAGGCAGTAACAGAAGGATCCATGCAAGGAGATGAACCAGAGAGAGAATGATACTAAAGTGTATCAAAAGAAACACTGTGGCTATGATAGGAAGCTCTCACCATGCCAGGATACCAAAAGTATCTTCTCTTGTGGTACCTGTCTTCTATATATACCTGTATTCTATCTATACAATATGATTATGAACATATGCATGTGTCTGTATTATTGCTGTCATGTCTCAGGTCATCCTGACTTAGGTCTCGAGGTTATTTACTTACTGATGACCTGAACACTTTGGCTGCAGTTCGACAAGACTTTAGGGCTCCTTCCCTCCACTGCAGGTGAATTCCACTGGCTGTCTGCCCTTGCCCCACCATTTCCCTGCACTGTCATTCACTCAAGTGTGGCTGTCCTCTTCTTCTTTTTTTTTTTCCAACAACAGTGCACTGAGTCTGGCATTGAAGCTTGGCAGCCAATCAGAACTCACAACCTGTGACTGTGGCAATATATAACTTTTTATGTAACAAGGGAAATGCCTCCTTGGCATTAGGAAATCTTTTACAGAGAGTTCTCTGCCAAGATGCGGCTGCAAAATATGATACAGCGGAGAGATTTAATAGAGATTTAAAACAATGTACATAAGACATAAATAATTTCATCATGCATCAACAAAGCAGATGTGGTGAAATGGATGAAGCCAAATATAACTAGCATATATACCATTACAAGCACGGTTGTAAGTGGAATTTCATGAATATTGATGGGGTGGGACGCATCACTGTGGTAAACCAGAAAATGAGACGGAATTTGCATAGTTTGGGGGTCTAAATTGAACCAGACAGTGAGTAAAAACAAAACCTTAAGTCTGGTCTCACATGGAACCCAGGTTGTGGTCTCCTGGGTGAACATCTGGTTGCTGATTTGAAGCGAATTCATTGTTTCCATACCAATAATCCAGAGTCTGAAGACAGATGTGGATCCTACAACAGCTATGTGTTGGCCTGTTACACAGACTTTTGTATCCCGTTATTGTTGTTGAGGTTGTGACTTTGCACTTTTTACTGGCTGTAGCAGTTAGTTACAAGCCCAGGTGCTATCAGTGTGTCCATAGCACAGGATTTCTGGAGAATTTAGAGCTTTCCACTGTGGCTCTCTTTATGGACAGCATATGCAAGTGAAGTCTTTAAAGTTTAACACTTTGCTTATCCTCCACTTCTACCTCCTTATGCGGATTTTGGTGGCTCTTTTCCTTTTCCTCCTCTGCCACAGTCTTGTAGCCTAGCCGCGCTAGACAACCCACGGCAACGAATTTAATTCTCTGCCAGGGTGGGTCTAGTTACCCTCCATAAGGCTCGAGGCTGGATTCTCCTAAAACTGGCCGGACCAATCACCATGAAGTGTAGAGTCAGAAGGCTGGCGTAACGAAGTGACGTCAGAGGCGCGACGATTCTGACAGTTATCTTTCGACTCGGCTTTGGCCACAGCCCTTAAAGATTTGAAGCTAAAATTCAACTTGAAAGATAAACAAAGGACAGCGCTGAAGTGTTTCATTGAGAAGAAAGACGTATTTGGACTTACGCCGACAAGATATGGCAAATCCTTAATACACCAGTTGGCTCCGCTGGTTGGGAAGCTAATGGGACTTAGCCACAATCCGCCGGTGCTCTAGGAACTCCGTCAGCCTATTCGTTGCACTGATTGGTTGTATACCTACCCAATTGCTGCAGAGTGATTTGAAAGACAACCTTTTAGCCCGCCTCCCTCCCTGTCGAGTGGTCCTAGACCCTTGTGCCTTCAGAACATGGGTCTAGCGCAGCTAGGCTAACAGTCTTGCCTTTTTAATGAGAAAATAGGCTTGTATTAAAACCAGATTATGTTTTGTTTCACATTAGAATGCAGTTTGGTTACATAGAAGCACAGCACTTGGGAAAACAACCTGAATCATTTTACTAAATCACTATGACACATTAGAAAACACTCTTTGTCATTCTAAAGGGCAATCAAAAATGACATATTATGTTGTTTGATATGGATCACAATCAAGAATGACACACTGGGAAGAACAGTGTAGTCTTTCTTGATAAATCAGTTGAACCCGATCAGAAAGGGTCAAACTCTCTCTCCTTGGTGTCCTGAGATTCCTTCTGTCTCTAATAAAATTCCATGGGGAGATTTAAAATGGAGCAGGGCATCACTCCTGAAGGTGTAAAAGCTTGTTTCACACCACAGTGCACAACAAATAGGCACTCTGGCAGTGGTGAGTTGTGCGCCTGAACTGATTGCTAACCAGAATGCTCGCCACTCCAGCCCAGCGGCAAGCAGCTGGAATTCACACTTTATCACGGCGTGCAGAGCTTCCCACCTTTACACTTTACAGTACATTATGCTTCATAAATTATAATGGAGACCCCTGGGAATATAAACACCCCTAAAAAGAGGAATCAGTTGCTTTGCTCTGGGAGGAAGTGTTATTACTTTTGCTGAGTCATGAATAATGGATCAAGTTGCTGTATAATCTCTGGGTGATAACTACCCCCGATCAGCGTCGAGGAGGAAGGCTGGAAACAGAAGGCAGAAAACAAAAAAAGAGACAGATGACCTCTTTTACGAGTTCGCAGGCATGATGCGGCATGAGCATTCCTCCCCTGACGCACCGCGAGCTTCCCTCCACCAGCTGTGACATAACTCCCGTTTTTACATTCGCAACATCCATTTTGTTGTTTGCAAATCCAACCACCTTGACAAAGTGTAATCTGGCAGCCTTCAGAGGTCTGGCTAAAGATGTGGAGAATCGCTATAGCAACAGCTAGGGGATGTTTTATGTCGGCTGCAAAATCAGCCGGCTATCTGCTGCATAGATGGATATTGGTAACATCTCTTAGGTAAGTGATTGTATTACAGCGACTGACGGGACTAAAGCACATCTATTTCAGAGCACCATTCTTCGGATTGTGTTGGAGAGCTGAATAATAAGCAGATCCAGGAGCAGCCCAGGCAGCAGCTGTAGAGCAACTGCTCCCCCACATGACAGCATGCAGCACTGCATGTTTCTGGCCTCTGAGCTTCCCTGCTGAAGAACTGTTCCCTGTCTCGGAGGACACACCTACGCATCAGATGTAATCCAGTGTGCTCACACACACACTCTGCACTGCATGTCCCTGCAGACACACATTTAGAACAGTTACACACACAAACACTCCCCCACACACACACACGCACAAGGAAAAAACTTGTGTCCACATCAATAGTAAAAAAAACCAAAAAAAACCCCCAAAAAGAACAGACATCATAAAAAACAAAAGCAGCCTTTCTCCTGCTGGCTCCCTGATTCTAATGGCTATTGTCTGGCCCTCCTTGAAGGATGAGTACCAGTCACTCTCAGCAAAATGTGAATGCTTGTTGATACAATGCCCCACAGCCATATTCAGAAAGCTTTTCAAGGTAAAATGAATGTTGAGACAACATGAACAAGGGCTGCTATATTGCAGAGACCTCCAAATAAGAAAAGTTGCTTTTTATTGTGCGCTGCAGTTTGGTTTTCTCACTATCAACCTCTGTGAAGGGAATCAAATGTCATTTTCTGTTGCAAATTTAGATGGGCACAATGTGCATGAAACGAATAACGTTAAGTGGAAAGAGTACTGTCATGACCTGAGGGAGAATATTGATCATCTTGTTGTAAGTTGTCAGAAATTAGTTGTAATGTTCTACTTGGAAACCATATAAATGTGTGTGTGTGTGTGTGTGGGGTGGGGGTGGGGGTGGGGGGTGTCTCGTCTTGGAAAATAGGGCAGCGGTTTACCGGAGAAAAGTTATTAGCTTTAGACAACTCATAATAGATTTTACAAGTTAAATATTGACGGCAAGCTAACATGATGGAACATATCGGTAGCTTAAGATAATTGGGCCCGGTGCCAACTCAGTGTCACTAATGTGACAATTGATTACAACTCATTGATAGCATTAAGCTAATATCTACATGCCATGATGAAACTGCTGACTGCATTTTCAGATGAGCTTGTTCAAATATTTCTCTAAGACGGGACAGACGCCTGATGAAGACGATGCTAGTCAGGTAGCATTAGCCTTTAACTGACACATAAATGACGATGGTTAGGTAAAAAAATTGTGTTCACACTTGTAATCACATGTGATGTGAGTGTAAGTTATCTAATGTTACATGCTTCATGTAATCACATAAGACAAGTAAGTAATATGTATTTAGTTTTATTGTCTTATTTTATTTTATTTTATTTTTACATTCGGTCTTTTAAAAGCTATTTTCAGCTGACCATTCAATAAATAGGTTGTAAAAGTAAAATCGGCAGTCAAGTGTCATTTGCTTATGCCGCCATGGCTCCCCAGAGAGCCTACCCCCCACTGCTGAAAAAAGTCCTAGAGGAAACACTGCAACAAGTTTAATACCAAAGCCATTTTCAGCAAGGATTTCCTCCGTTTTATTCCTCTGAAACTGGGCATTGCTTCATTCACTTCCCAGAGATTTGTTTCTCATTGCAGAGCAAATAAAAAAATCTTTAATGAAACTAGTTCCAAGACAAAGTAGTCTGGCAAGAAAAAAAAAGCAGGGGCATGATTGATGGATGAAACGGGAAGATGGACAGGCAGTTTACAGGCAATGAAATCCAGTTAGTTCAGCTGAAATGAGCAGAGCTGGATGAGGAGTTTTTCGTAAACCTCATGTTATTTGGTACAGAAAAGCTAACTAATGCTACGTGGACAGTTTATTACTCAGTTGAAACACAACGATGAAACGGCTTACAAAGCAAACTTACCTCTTGTGCGGTTGTAAATAAGGTTTTCAGGTCAGGGCAGACGAAAAACTTTGCTTCTCATCAACCCTCATAGACACACACTCACTTCCTGCTGTGTGAAAACGGTACTGTATAAACTGCCAGAGTAAAAAGAAAGGGGAATATATATATATATATATATATATATACACACATATATATATATACACATATATACATATATATGTCGGACCAAATGTCATTTTTTAAAGAAAACTACATTGCTGAGCGGCAGCTTGACTTTTACGGAATAGTAGCGTAACCTTTTCAGGTCAGATCCACAGGGGAATAGAAATAAGTGAGAGAAAGGGCATCTGCATTCTGTTCAGCACACCAGAGAAAGGCTGTTCTGCCCTGACAGAGCTATGTCAAAATGCAGCCTTGTATCTTGAACGTCATATGAAAATACGCTCATTAGATAAGACTCTGACGGAGAAATAATAACAATACGTAGCACTTGTCTTCTGGTGTGAATAATATTATCACTGAGGCTGCAGCAGCATCGTGTAGGTCTGTTTGCTGCAAATAAGACTACAGTCATGAAAGGCGCTATGCGTTCCAGGCATGCGTTTGTATGTGCCGTTTGCTTCGTAGTGTCCTTTTAATTGAGCAGGTGGCACTAAACAGCAGAATCTGTGCAGCAGTTTGGACCAGAAGAAGGCCATTGGCAAACAGCTAGATGAGACAAATCCAATCTAGTATCCAGGAAATCAGTCAGAATGGATGAACCTGCACTGCCAATGCCAAAATTTGGTAATAGTGCAAGAAATAAGCATGTATAGAACTGGAATGTGGCAGAAAGGACTTCTTGTAATCGTCCATAATAACTCACAATAATTGAAATTTGACATTATTTCTTCAAGGAACACGGCAGAGAATTGGCATTGGTTTGTCTGCCTGTTTGTCTGTTAGCAACATTACTAATAACAGACTAACAGATTTGGATGAAATTTTCAGGGAAGGTCAGAAATGACACAGTCCAAGTGATTAGATTTTGACAGTGATGCGGATTATAGTTTGGATCCATGGATTTGTCAAAGATTTCTGTATCATTGTGAAACAGCGACACGTCGTCACTATGCCAATGACAACCATGAACACGACGTCAGCTGTAAACCTTCAAACTTATCAGAACTTATCTCTTGGAAATGATACAAGGAACAATTGATTAAATTGTGGGCATGTTTCTGAGTCCCATCAATTCCCGCCACCCAGTACATATTTAGGTCATGTGATTCGTTACCTGTACATACCATGTACACGCATAACACAAACCTGTGCTCACCACAAGGTCATTTTGTTTTTGGGTGCATCTATATTAAATGGCCACATTCTATGTTGCCGGGATTTCTGATCATCAATAAGTAATAAACAAATGCTGCATTACTACAAAAAATACTGCATTCTGACATTTGGGAGAATGAACGGCCTCAGTGGAGTACTGTGCTCTACGAGTGCTTTTCTAGGTATACATGTTCCTCTGAGGTCATTTGATCTGACTTTCCTTTATTATTACTCTGAATTTACTATTTCATTTAGCAGACGCTTTTGTCCACAGCGACGTACAACACAAGCAATTCACACACTGATGGCGGGAGCTGCCATGCAAGGCGCTAATCACAACCCATCAGGAGCAATTTGGGGGTTAGGCAACTCTCCGGTCGCGAGATGGCCACTCTACCCACTGAGCTATGCCTAAATCACCTACAGATGTGAATTTTGGACAGGTGATAAAGGAACTCCGTATTGTTACTTCGGTATGCATAAAAACACGAAACAGATAGCAGAAAACAGTTATTGAGTCCATATATGTTTCAGTGTAAAAATGTGAGTCTTACTCCAGATCTTCTGGAATGTGGAAACAGTTTTTATGGCTTCTGTCTTTTCAGTTCCCCTACTTGCAGAGGGTGTGTGTGTGTGTGTGTGTGTGTGTGTGTTGGGAGGGGGGTTGAGTGAACAGAGAAGGCAGTAGCAGAATTTGCCTGGAAAATCCAGACTGACTTTATTTATGTATTAATATAAATACAAATAAAGGCAGTCTGGCATTGCGATGATAGGAGACGATTTCAAAAAGGAGGAGCTAACGAATGCAGCTTGAACGAGAAAGAACCAATCAGTGTAACACGGATGTGACGCACAAACAAATCGACCTTGAAGTCCATGTAGTCCAAACAACAATGGCATGCAGCCGAGAAAGCGTCGCGGTGAATCTGCGAATACATGGGGTACTCTCAAGTACAACACTTATTTTTGAAAAGGCTACGCAACAAAAGACTCCTTCCGAACGATTAGCGGTGTTAGGAATAACTTTAAATCGGAGCCAAACCAAGCCGGTGCGTATGTGTAAAAGTTGCTTAAATTTACTCACACGTTTGGAACGGGATTTTCCTCTGTACAAACAATGGCAAGAAGCCGAAAGTAACGAGCCATCCACTGCCTCCTCATCGTCAGAAACGTCAAGTGAAAAGAGGCAACGACTAACGCCATCCAAAACGCCAAGAGACCACAAAAAGATTCGGTTTGGCCCCCCTCCTCCTCCTCCGGCATCATCTTTATGGGTAATCCAGGCGCTGAAGATGACGCAGCATTAACTCCCGCCTCCCGTGCTATGATTGGTCGTACCAAACTGAACCGGGAGGGAAACGCGATTCAATTCGCCCAATGCCAAACTGACTCTCCTGTATCTCCTAACATGGAGATAGGAGATTACATGGAGATTCGGTTTGGATTTTCCAAGCTATAGCAGAATTATTCACAGAACCGTAAAAGTCACTGTGTCTTTTAGGTTGTGGTCCTCTTAAGTGTTAATGTCCAGTATGAAGCTTCATCCCTCCACAGAAGGTCTGAGATTCACACTCATGCTGAAAAGAAATGAATGTAGCACTATTTGCTCTAGAGAATTGTAGATCTTGAGGTTGGTCACAGTGGTCCAGCTGTAATTCACATCTGACACTAATGTAGTTTCTTCCTAAAAACAGGAGGATTCCCCGTTCTGTGTAATGTCCAAGCTGGCAGTTGGTCCACAACCAGACAAAAAGATTTGTTCCTTGGGATTCCAAAGAAAGCCAAACTGTGTCTGCTACAACCCCTGTGTAGATATTCCATGAAAAAACAGCAGTAGTCATTTACCACATTACCAATGTCAAGACTGTATTTCCGGTTCCGGGTCGCTGCTCATGTGGCTGACCAGTCGCCTCATACAGCAGTAGTCCTCCTGTTGCTGCTGTCAGGGCCTTCTCAGTCCCACAGCTCAGTCCTCCAGGAGTTTGTGGACTGATGTGACAATTATTGTCTGGAGCTCAATGTTAAAAAAGAACAAAACAAAACAAGGAGATGGTGGTGACATTTTCCAACAAGCAGAGGGCACTGGCTACAGCTGTCAACCACAACAATCCATGGAATGCCTGTTGAGTTTGTGGAGGAGTACAAATATCTTGGAACATCTTTGACAGCTGGCTGAAATTCTCCTCTACCACAGAGGAGATTATCAGGAAATGTCACCAGAGGCAGGATCTCGTAAAGAAGCTCAACTCTTTTGGGGTAAGTAAGAACATTCTCCAGAGATTCTATTACTACTTAGAGAGCCCTATCACCTTCTCCATCAGCCTCCAGAATAGAGACCACCTGCAGAGGACTGTCACTGTCTGCTCCAAAATGATAGGACTTCCTCTCAGGGTGAAAAAAATGCTTCTACACACGTGGACAAAATTGTTGGTACCCCTCAGTTAAAGAAGGAAAAACCCACAATTCTCACTGAAATCACTTGAAACTCACAAAAGTAACAATAAATAAAAATTTATTGAAAATTAAATAATCAAAAACAGCCATTACTTTTGAATTGTTGATTAACATAATTATTTAAAAAAACAAACTAATGAAACAGGCCTGGACAAAAATGATGGTACCTCTATAAAAGATTGAAAACTATTTGACCAGAGTGACATGATTAACTCAGGTGTGTCATTTAATTGACATCACAGGTGTTTCCAAACTCATAATCAGTCAGTCTGCCTATTTAAAGGGAGACAAGTAGTCACCCTGCTGTTTGGTGAAAAGGTGTGTACCACACTGAACATGGACAACAGAATCCGAAGGAGAGAATTGTCCCAGGACATCCGAAAAAAAATTATAGACAAACATCTTAAAGGTAAAGGCTATAAGACCATCTCTAAACAGCTTGAAGTTCCTGTGACAACAGTGGCTCATATTATTCAGAAGTTCAAGACCCACGGGACAGTAGCCAACCTCCCTGGACGTGGCCGCAAGAGGAAAATTGATGACAAATTGAAGAGACGGATCGTTGGAATTGTATCCAAAGAGCCCAGAGCAACCTCCAAAGAAATTAAAGGTGAACTCCAAGGCCAAGGTACATCAGTGTCAGATCGCACCATTCGTCGTTGTTTGAGCCAAAGTGGACTTCATGGGAGACGACCAAGGAGGACACCACTGCTGAAAAAAACTCATAAAAAAGCCAGACTGGAATTTGCAAAAATGCATGTTGACAAGCCACAAAGCTTCTGGGAGAATGTCCTTTGGACAGATGAGACCAAACTGGAGCTTTTTGGTAAGGCACATCAACTCTATGTTCATAGACTCAAAAACCAAGCATACGAAGAAAAGAACACTGTCCCTACGGTGAAACATGGAGGAGGCTCAGTAATGTTTTGGGGCTGCTTTGCTGCATCTGGCACAGGGTGTCTTGAAAGTGTGCAAGGTACGATGAAATCTGAAGACTATCAAGGCATTCTGGAGAGAAATGTGCTGCCTAGTGTCAGAAAGCTTGGTCTCAGTCGCAGGTCATGGGTCTTCCAACAGGACAACGATCCAAAACACACAGCCAAAAACACCCAAGAATGGCTGAGAGAAAAGCGTTGGACTATTCTAAAGTGGCCTTCTATGAGCCCAGATCTGAATCCCATTGAACATATGTGGAAGGAGTTGAAACATGCCATTTGGAGAAGACACCCATCAAACCTGAGACAACTGGAGCTGTTTGCTCATGAGGAGTGGGCCAAAATACCTGTTGACAGCTGCAGAACGCTCATTGACAAATACAGAAATCGTTTAATTGCAGTGATTGCCTCAAAAGGTTGTGCAACAAAATATTAAGTTATGGGTACCATCATTTTTGTCCAGCCCTATTTCATTAGTTTGTTTTTTTAAATAATTATGTTAATCAACAATTCAAAAGTGATGGCTGATTTTGATTAATTAATTTTCAATAAATTTTTATTTATTGTTACTTTTGTGAGTTTCAAGTGATTTCAGTGAGAATTGTGGGTTTTTCCTTCTTTAACTGAGGGGTACCAACAATTTTGTCCACGTGTGTATATTACTTTAAATCAATCACAGCCATTGTTGGAGGAGTCAAGAGAAGGACAGTGATTAAAATGCATAATCCAATGAAAATAAGCTGACAGAACTGGGCGATTTATCTCCTCATCAAAGTTTGAAACTACCAGTGTGGCTGACTGTTGCTCAGAGGTTGTTGTTTCCCAAAGTGAAGACAACGGCAACACATGGAACTAAATGACAAAGCCATCTGAAGCGGGTCCTTATACCCACAGTTTACATCTGGTCGATCAGACTAGGGCAAAAAGAGGCAGATCCTTTGTAAACTTAAAAAAGAAAGATGCATTAAAAGGCCACATTTGCTTCAGTCTTCAAGCACAGCCTTAGAAAGACATTGGAAATGACGCAAAATTTGTATCATCAGTAACTGTAAGACATTCACGGACAGATCAAAATAACTGCTTTGACAATAGCAGCACCTAAGCTCTGATAGTAATTTAACATATCTTAAGAAGCACCCTAGTTATGACAGAATTCAAAGGCTCTAGTGACATTTCCAGATGTATTTTAACATGGCACCAATCTGAATTCAATGCAGTCTGACCAACAGAAAGATAGAGGCCGTATGTATTGTGAAAGAAGCAAAGTCAGTGAAGCACAGAGAAACTAGAATCAGTTCAATGAACCAATAAACACAATTAGAGGGTCGATTTAAAGTGTGTATGTGATGTGTGTGTATTTTCCCATCAGATAAGTCAATGGAAATTATTTTACTCACAAATCTTGCAGGGATATTGATTTTTTTTTGTTTGTTTTTTAAGTTGACGACAACCTTAGAAATCCAACCAGCTCATTTTCATTTAAATTTGCATTTGAGATGCATGAATGAATGAGTCAATAGCACTCTACATTTGACACGTGGCCAAGTAGGGATTAAAACAGTCGTCTTCCTTCATATAACATTGGTAATCCACAGCTGCACTGTCTATTTTTGTGCCAGCTTGGAGCTCTTTGGTGCTGTCATGAATGAATGAACCTGAGAGGAACATTAATGCTAAAGACACCTGTGTGTGAATGAGAAAAAGTCTGCACTTAAGCAGGTAAATGAAGCCAGCAATGTAGCTTATTCCATGTCCGAAAAAGGGGCTGATGGGCTGATTAGCAGAGAACTTATTGAAGATGTTAACGGGTGTTTGCCTGGAGATTAACTTTTTTAGATTTAAACAGTTTTTTTTTAGCACCACCTTAATGCAAAATATCACCTTCTAGACGATATGTAGATTCAACCAATTGGGTTCTTTTATTCCTTCAAAGATGAGTAGACCTGGGATAGATGGTCGACACGGTGGGATGCTGGAACCCTTTTGTTCAGTCAACTGCAAATACGTACCTAAATCAACATTCAGTGCAAGCACCCTTTTTTCTCTGCATACACTTTTCAAAGTACTTGGCAGGTAGGTTGTTCCAAGAATCATGAATCTTGATCTGCTGTGAATTTAGTCTGTCGTCTCCTGTCTTTTCGTGTAATCACAGACTGACTCCATCGTATTGAGATCAGGGCTCTGTGGGGTTCAGACCATCTGTTGCAGGAAACTTTGTTCCCTAAAACTCTGGAGGTATGTTTGAGTTCATTGTCATGCTGCTGCATGAATTTGAGACGAATTAGATGCCTTCCTGGTAGCGTCATGTGACGAAGAATCCACAAAAAAAACAAAAAAAAAAACGCTGAAAGCTTTTGCACAAGACTGTATACTTCATGTGTTGCAATTGATTTTAAAGCTCCTGGGAAATGTTAAAGGGGAACTTCGGGTTTTTTTCAACCTGGGGTCTGTTTTCATGTCATTTCATACATGTGAGTGATGGAGAAATGAATTTTCAACATAGCTCCAGTATTTAGCCAGGCAGGCAGCTTAGCAGCTCAGCTAGCAGCTCAGCTAGCGAAAAGTATGGGGCAGCTGGCCCCCCCCGCGTCAAAGTCCGCCCTAACGTGCTTTTTTGCCCCACACTGACCGGCTCGGATAGACTCAACGAGTGTCCCACAACATGCTAGAGATGAGAAGTGAACGAAAACCTCCACATTACCTGGCGATCGCTCTTTGTTGTGGTCTGTATCCAAATCTCAGGACGCTAGAAAGCAAATCTCGTTCCGAAATCGCACGAGAGCAAAAGCGGTGTTTTGGCGCGAGCTATCGCGCGATTTCGGAACGAGATTTGCTTTCTAGCGTCCTGAGATTTGGATACAGACCACAACAAAGAGCGATCGCCAGGTAATGTGGAGGTTTTCGTTCACTTCTCATCTCTAGTATGTTGTGGGACACTCGTTGAGACTATCCGAGCCGGTCAGTGTGGGGCAAAAAGCACGTTAGGGCGGACTTTGACGCGGGGGGGCCAGCTGCCCCATACTTT
Organism: Acanthochromis polyacanthus; assembly: GCF_021347895.1. Classification (NCBI taxonomy): domain Eukaryota; kingdom Metazoa; phylum Chordata; class Actinopteri; family Pomacentridae; genus Acanthochromis; species Acanthochromis polyacanthus. Next base: position 11,982,658 of record NC_067134.1, on the reverse strand, counting down.
TCGCTAGCCGAGCTGCTAGCTGAGCTGCTAAGCTGCCTGCCTGGCTAAATACTGGAGCTATGTCGAAAATTCATTTCTCCATCACTCACATGTATGAAATGACATATGAAAACAGACCCCAGGTTGAAAAAAACGAAGTTCCCCTTTAAGAGGAAGAAATGTAACAGCTTTGATGACATGGGAGTACTGTAGATTTGACTCGCTTCTGTATTACATAAACCAGTGGTAGACAATAACAAACCTGACATTTATGTTTTGAATAAACATCACTGAATACGCTGAGGATTTCAACCTCTAATAGATAAAAAGCAGAATTTCAGGGCTTGACACTTTGAAGGCCACTTCACATGGAAAGTTTTTTTCTTTCTCAGCATTGCCAGTGAAGCATAATGTCCACCGACAGCTGCTTAAATCACACAAACCTCCTGCTGTTTATGTGTTGTGAACTTTTTAAGTTTGTGTGTAGTGATTGATCACACTCTTTGTGTTGCAGTGAGCGTCCCCCTGCTGACTATAGCAGGCAGGAGGAATCAGCAAAATGAATTTATCCATACATAAAAACATTGCTGATTTCCTCCTACTGAGTGGACATAAAAAACACTTTTATCAAACAGATTTATCTGGTGGGAGACAGTTTGTCCGGCTGCTCTTCTTTTAGCTCCTGCTCGCTGCTGACAGAGTTGGGTGTTGGTGTAGATGAAGTGAATGGCTCATTAGTGCTCTCATGCTGCTCATATCTTCCTTTCAATGTGTCAGGCAATTCTTTAAAACCACAAATATTCTGACTGCATTTTCAAATTCTCCCCTGTGAACAAGCCTCACAAAAAAAATATTTCTTGCTGCTCATAATTGAAGGGTGACACCTCGAAAGCTGTGGAGAAAGTGCCAAGCATCCAAGTGAGGGTCCCCATTTATTGGTAGAAAGTTGTTTCCCCCCTATTCCAGGCTAGTAGGAGGCAGCAAAGTAGCATAGTCGAATCACCATTCATTTCCCAGGAGAGCCATCAATGCGCAAGTGTTCTATTGAGAAAAGTTCCTGTAGAATTATTTCTTATGTCCTCAGTATTCGTGCAGCAGAAAACGCTCAAACTCTGTCAAACTTTGCAAGAACAAATAGTTTCAGGTGCCACAAACCAGTTCTGTGAGCTGGAAGTGGAAATCAAGCCAACAATCAAGTAACAGACAAAATGAAATATATACTAGTTGTAAACTTTAGCAACTCGATGTGAACTTTTGTAAGTTGCTAAATAATAACAGACTGAGAGAGTGTTTGAAAGTGGGCTCTGCCTGGGGAGGCTGCCAGAGGCCATCATATATTACAGCTACAGGATCAGTTTAGGAGTAGCTGCAGTTTAAAAAGAGAAACAGGGTTCACTTTGAATTTAATTACATTTTATTGCAAAGGGTGCTGTGACCAAGAACTGAAGGACAGGTTCATGATTACAGCGTGGAGCTGTTTTCATCTCTTTTTAAATAATGTGTTTGAGAGACATACAGTACCGTTCAAAAGTTTGGGTTCTTAGAAATGTCCTTATTTAAGAAAAAAAAGCATTTTTTTAAAATGAAGATAATACTGAATTAATCAGATATCCAGTCAAGACATTGTTACTGTCGTAAATGACTATTCTTGGTGGAAACGGCTGATTTGTAATGGAATATCTACATAGAGAGCAGGGAACAGGTGGACGAGAAACTAGAGGCATGGAGGTTTGCCCTGGAAAGGAGAGGAATGAAGGTTAGCCACAGCAAGACGGAGTATGTGTGTGTGAATGAGAGGGACCCAAGTGGAAGAGTGAGGTTACAGGGAGAAGAGATCAAGAAGGTGGAGGATTTTAAGTACTTAGGGTCAACAGTCCAGAGCAATGGAAAATGTGGAAAAGAGGTGAAGAAGCGTGTACAGGCAGGATGGAACGGCTGGAGAAAAGTGTCAGGTGTGATGTGTGATAGAAGAGTTTCAGCTAAAATGAAAGGAAAGGTTTACAAAACTGTGGTGAGACCAGCCATGTTGTTTGGTCTGGAGACAGTGGCTGTGTCCGAAATCGCATACTAACGTACTACAAACTACATACTCAATGAGTATATACTGTATATTACGTACTATAAGTATGATTAGAATGCCAACCGTTCACACTGTAGTATACTACTACGTTTCCCATAATGCATTTCAAACCTCCGACGACAAAAAAACGGAAGTACGGCTATCAAATATCTCGGCTGAATGCCGGCTTCAGGTCGATTTTACGCTAACAAACAGTTGCATAATTAATGTGGCAATTTCAAGCCAGCACTCCAATGCAGTTATTAGCCAGATTATGCGAATCGTTTCAGTTGTAGCTGCAGGCTACTGGAGGTAGCTGCTACTTGTTCTGTATGCAAAGCGAGCTGCTGCAACTAGCTGCTAGCATTCAGTAGCACGTTGTGAGGCGTCTGACAAATTTAAAACGTTTGTCAGAAAACGCCTATTTCTCAAATCTGTGGGGTGATGAGGATGACTACTTAACCACATAAAATAAAATAAAAATCGGCCACAGATCCCGCGAAGGCTTCAATTTCAATGGATAGCTCGCAAAGCATTATGGGGCGGTTGAGTATGACTAGTGTGGTCACCGCGCATACTTAAAAATTTTCCGGAAATAGTATACATCCGGATATTTGTCGCGTACTCAATCTTTTCATACTATCTAATGTGAACGCACTGCATACTTATTTTGATGTCACACTTAGTATGAGTAGTACGTTAGTATGCCATTTCGGACACAGCCAGTGTCCCTGAGGAAAAGACAGGAGGCAGAACTGGAGGTAGCAGACCCGAAGATGCTGAGGTTCTCTTTTGGAGTGACCGGGATGGATAGGATCATGAATGAGTACATCAGAGGGACAGCACATGTTAGAGGCTTTGGAGATAAAGTCAGAGAGGCCAGACTGAGATGGTTCGGACATGTCCAGAGGAGAGAGAGTGAATATATTGGTAGAGGATGCTGAGTTTCCCACTGCCAGGCAGGAGGTCTAGAGGAAAACCAAAGAGGAGGTTTATGGATGTGGTTAAAGAGGACATGAAGGTAGTTGGAGAGAAGAGGATGCAGAAGACAGGGTTAGATGGAGGCAATTGATTCGCTGTGGCGACCCCTGAAGGGAAAAGCCGAAAGGGAAAGAAGAAGAAGAAGATCTACATAGGGATGCAGAGGCCAATTTCCAGCAACCATCACTCCTGTGATCTAATGGTACATTGCATTAGCTAACTGTGTGGAAAGACTGATTATTAGAAAACCATTGTGCAGTTACGTTAGCACATGAATGAGTGAGAGTTTTCATGGACTATTAATGCCTTTCTCTGACTGATGATGTTTTACGAGTACGCATATTGAGAAACGGCCACTGTCTTGTTTCAGTCTCTGCCGTAAAAAAAAAAAAGTAAAAGAAAGAACTCTGCAGCAATACTGCCCACTCTGCTGGCATAACGAAGAAATTGCACTGAGTTAACCCTATAAATGCTGCCAATTACAGCGTCGTGCAATTCATGGCTGTTACATACAGAATAGCCTCGATCAACCATGGATGACAAAGAGCTCAAGGAGCACAAGATCCTACGTGTTACATGTACAACTGATATGAAGCCCTCACCCTCAAGGAGCACGAGATTTTTCCTGATTCAACCAGCATAAAGACTGCTCCTGAATCAGCTGATGTTTCTGCTGTTCTTGGACCAGAGTCAGCTGACATCACCCTCATTCCTGAATCAAAGTTGCCCCATGTCTCCCTTGTTCCTTTCTGTAACCTTTGCGGAGATCCCTCCTGAGTTTCTCCAGGTACTCCAGCTTCTTCCCACAATCCAAAAACATGCTGAGGTTCATTAGTAACTCTGAATTTTCCACAGGTGTGAATGTGAGTGTAATTGTTCGCCTCAGTATGTAATCCTGTGATACTGAGACTTGTCCAGGGTGTCTGTGCCTTTACCCTAAGTCAGTTGGAAAAGACTCCAGCCCCCCACAACCCTAATGAGGATTAGGCAGTGTATTGATAATTTATGGATAGACACTAGGACCAGAGGGACCAAAGCCCATTTCCACTGAAAACATAAACCACCTTGCCTTATGGCTCTGGACCATCTGGTTGTAGTCGCCTTTAACTGGTTCAACAGTTCCTCCTCAAAATTTAGGAGTCCAGGAACACCCCCGTGCATGGATGGATTGTCACCTTTCTCATCAAACTGAGAATAAGTTATGGCAGAGGTCACAGAGAGATCGGCTTCTGCTATAATGCTGCATTATCAGTTACTAGCGGGAAAGTCTCTCCTACTGCTTTCACGATGACTCACTCTCAGAGGGAATCAGGGAGAGAATATCAATCTCTCCTTTCTCATGTGTCAGTTCATAGCCAAGAGAGAGATCACCTTCTGGCCTATAGTTGCATTATGAATGGCAGGGAGTAACACTGGGTTCCAACATGGTTTCAATTGTTAGATCCTCCTACATCAAGGAATGGGGCAAAAATGCGAACTCCCAAAACAGTAGTGACAGTATGCCGTGCATGAATCAGGTTCAATTAATGGTTAGACTCTGAAAAATACATATATCTGGCCTTTTCTATTCTCCACAGGTAATTGGATGTAGCAGCAAGAACATAAAGAATTTAGTATGTTGAAATATTTGTGACAAAGTGGGTGAGAACTCTCATTTCACCTCACCACTTGTCCCTTAATTCGTTCATGTTACACATTACCCAACATTTACACAACACCATCATCTTTCTGTGTACTTTGCTTTAATTTAACCATGCTAACGCAACACTGTGGCACTTACTATCCCGGGTTTGTTTGTGTTAATAATTGTTACAGTTTGCATCCATGGGTTAAAGGGAAAACACGCAGCCATAATTAGTTTCACTTATCCTTTTTTAAGTTACAGGTTAAATATTGTTGAATTGTTTGTTTCTTTGTTCCTTTGTTCTGGTTCACCGTGCGGGACTGGTGTTTGGGAGGACGCCGGCCCAGCACTTCCTTAATTTATAGTGTTGCTGATGTCAGAGTGACATCACTGGACCAGACCAAGTGGAGGGTTTTTTTCTTTGGATTAATGTTCTTCTTGTTTTACAAAGCATCAAGCAGTACTGCTTTTACATATGCACTTTCAGAAAGCATTCTTCTTAAGCATTCTTAGAGGTTTGTAGTGTGAACGGTTAGGTTGCTAGTCAAGTAGTTTCCATCTAGGTTAAACAGTAGGTCACCGTGCTGCATCATGGTAAAACCCAGGTGAATAGGTGAGAATTGAAAGCGCTATTTAAGGATGTCTGTGTAGGTTCTCCTTCATCCAGGTCATGGTTATCCAAAGTTGTTTAAATCAATCCACTGCCAACCACCACCAGAACTGAAGAAGCCTCTTGGATGAGAGGTGAAACGTCTTCAAGGAACTTTCTTTAAGTCCAGTTGATTGATTTAAACAACTTTGGATACCCTATATAAGGAGTTAAGGCTTGGCTGCCTCGAGAGAGAGGTGAGGTTGTGCTGCCACAATGTGTGTTTTGTTTTTTTTCCCTGAGTAGCTACAAGATTATTGTCGTCAGTTTTAAATTCTTTTGTATTGTTTTGTAACTTTAATTTTCACAAAATGGAGAGACAATAAAATTTGCACCTCTTTGGCACTCAAACAAGTTTGCTGAGTTTGTCTGCCTACCACATTCCTTGACCATTCCGGCCAGGCAACCTTCACATCATTTCATTCTGTAAACCAGAAGCACACACTTGACAGAGAAACCACAGACTAGAAGTTTCTTGGGGAACCACCAACTTTGTCGAGTTGGAACACACATTTTTGACACTTTAATAGGAAAGAAATTCAAATTTGGGTAAATGTATTCGTAGTACATATCTTAAACCGGCATTCTTGAAAGTCAAATTGCCACTGCAGACATCTTGGACTACAACTTTGATTTGAAACCTTAGATATACAAAGTATCATTACGGATCGTCTTTCAAACATTTTTTTAGTGGTAGAGCAGCTTCCACAAATGTCTTTCCTCTTGAAGGTAGGTTGTTTCTAGAGGTACGGACCCGTACCCGTAGCCTGTGGCCTAAGGATACGGCACTTTCCATTTACAAATCAGATACGCGAGATCTGGTCACGTGACTCCCGGTAGATGCTAGAGGTACGGACCCGTAGCATCGGTACTACAGGTACGGACCCTAAACCTAACCCTAATCCTAACCCTAATCTTAACCTTTGCTTACCTTTCAACAGTTTGCAGTGGTTAGCAGCTTCTTGACTCGCGAGACTCACATACGGGTCCGTATCTGTAGACACTACCTTGAAGGTAAGACTAATTAGGCTCCAATAAAACCGGGTGTAGCTCCCTTATGCTCCCATGATACAACAGGCAAATTCTCAGGCTGTAAAATACACAACTCCTTATCTCTTGGGGGCCTTTGGGTGAGAGCTAATTTTAGCTCCTTCATTTTTTTTTGAATGCTTTAGGGATCTCTTGTACGGCTTCAATTGAGTTACTGATCTGTTTTGATGGCACAGGCCTTCTCCTCACTTCCAGCATATTCTCTGGGCTGTCTGTGATGACAAAGGTATTTTGGTAGCTGCTTCAGTCATCCGTTTAGCACAACGTCAGATGCTTATTCAGAGATGAATAACTGTTCCTGCCTTCAATGAAACCAGATTAAACACACTCACTTGCTGTTGTTGTAAGATCGTTCTGTAATACTCACCGTCGATGTGCCGTTACTTCTGCTGTATTTGTGCTGGTTGCTGCTTCGCCCTGATTTTAATCTATATGTTTGCCTTTTCTGTGTGTTTTACGCTCTGCTAGGCATCCAGAAACCCTAATAGATGTCTCTTTTCTTTGTCCTGGGCCTGAAGGGGGTCATGTGGCTGCTTAAGTCAGTGCAACTTGACCACTCCATCTGCTCCAATCTTGAATGTTTGCTGTGTTTTTTTTCTCTGTTCCTTGGGTTTCTCTGCATAATACCACTATTTTTCTGCCTTTTAGTGGATCTTCTCCTAAATGTAACACTACATATGAGTATTACATTACCATTTTAATATTTGAGGTCGCTTCGAAATGTATTTATTTTTGAAAGAAATGCAGTTTTCTCATAGGATAACATGAATTTTTAATAGAAGACCTTCATAGGGGTACAGAGGCCCATTTCCAGCAACCACCATTCCTGTGTTGTAATGGTGCATTGTGTTCACTAATCATGTTAAAAAGCTAATTGATGATTAGAAAACCCTTGTGTAATTATGTTAGCACATGATTAAAAGTGTGAGTTTTTATGGAAAACATGAAATTGTCTGGGCGACCTCAAACTTTTGAATGGAAGTGTATATGTAGGAAGGACCAAGGGGAAAGCTATTGCAAGGGGATTCTCAAGAATGAGCCTTCACACCCATTCGTATTTGACAGGCGTAGTGTGTCTAACATGTACTCCAAATCTGAATCGGCTAATTCAATTAACTCCATCTGAACTGAGTCAGTAGTTGAGAATGAATCAAATGAACTGATTATCTGTGGAGAAATGACCTGCGAGCTGCTCCCAGTGTGCATATCAATAAGCTCTCCGAGGTCTGTAATGTGCTCTTTGTGTTTAAAGCCACATCTAATGAATGCCGTAGCTAATTATGCGGGTTTCTCAGCTCAGCATTTCCAGGGCGACTCTGATCAATGGGATTATCAGGAGAACATCCCACTCTGACCAGAGGCCTAAACAAAACAATGGGAGGGCTAATGTGAGCTTGTGGATGTCTCTCTTGGTATTGATCATTATTTACTCGCGGTGCTCTGAGGGGACCGGCAACGCGCTCTCATACACTGATTGAGCATTGAAATTGAAAACAGAATGCCTCGCGGCCTCCTGTTTATAATCAGTTTGTATGTTGTTCAAATTAGTCAGGACATGGCATCTGTCTCCTTAGAGGCTTGCATGCCCTGCAGCAGACAAGCATGAAATACTGTTGTGTGTAATGCTGGGGAGACAGATCCCCAGTGAAAATTAGAAATGTGACAAAACATGTCTGCCTCCACCGGGTTTCTTTTAAATAAGACTCAGCCCACTCATCCAGCAGTGTGCTGACAGAAAATAAACAGCGCCACTGTTGCAGTTGTTTTAAAAAGAAATTTCACCTGTAGGGAGGCAATCTTGGAAATGAAAAGCTGTGAGATTTCTGGGAGATAAATCTCTCATCCCTGGAAATAACTATTGGATTTAAAGCATCAAATCGTTTGTTTCTGACACTGTTAGAGCATATTTGCAAGACATGTTCTGCATCAAACACAACACGGTAAACATGATTGCATGATGAGTGAAAGGATCCTGAAAAGTTGCCAGTATGAGCTTGGTAGGAATATTTCTGCTATTTGAGATTAAAACTCCCATGATCAATGTATCCACACATTTATGTACAGTGTTACCAACCTATAACGGCAGTATAGGCCTGATCGCTAAAGTGAAACTCAACATTATCGCAACATACTTTACTCAAAGTTCGACAGTTGCGTGTTCCCGTAAAATTGTTTTACTTTCTTTTTTTTAAATTTGAAGCCAAAAACAATATGCATATAGCCTGGCCACACTAGACCCATGTTCTGAAGGCACAAGGGTCTAGGGAAGCTCGACAGGGAAGGAGGCGGGCTAAAAGGTTGTCTTTCAAATCACTCTGCAGCAATTGGGTAGGTATACAACCAATCAGTGCAACGAATAGGCTGACGTAGTTCCTAGAGCGCCGGCAGATTGTGGCTAAGTCCCATTAGCTTCCCAACCAGCGGAGCCAACTGGTATATTAAGGATTTGTCATATCCCGTCGGCATAAGTCCAAATACGTCTTTCTTCTCAATGAAACACTTCAGTGCCGTCCTTTGTTTATCTTTCAAGATGAATTTTAGCTTCAAATCTTTAAGGGCTGTGGCCAAAGCCGAGTTGAAAGATAACTGTTTATTGTGCGCCGGTTGTTTCTGTCAGAATCGTCGCGCCTCTGTCGTCACTTAGTTACGCCCGCTTTCTGACTCTACACTTCATGGTGATTCGTCGGCCAGTTTTAGGAGAATCCAGCCTCGAGCCTTATGGAGGGTAACTAGACCCACCCTGGCAGAGAATTAAATTCGTTGCCGTGAGTTGTCTAGCGCGGCTAGGCTAATATGCATACATTTCCAACCATGAATTCAACCCCTGTCCATGCAGCTAATATGAAAAGCATCTCATGTACTGTAGGTGTTCCAATAATTGATTATAAAAAGATTTTCTTGGACCAAAAAGTGAAGACATGCCCGAAATACGCATTTTTAAAAAAATCCAGCAGTGGACAATTTATATGGTTGATTGTCAACGTCAAAATGATCCCACTTCTCACTTCATTTGTGAGCTCAGTAAACATTTTCTTCTTGAGTTTATGGTCTCAATCGTTGCTTTCAAGCCTTTTTATTTTGAAAATAACATTTTCTCATTTCATTTAGAGTAAAGCAGATCATAAAGCAGGCAGTGGTTCAGAACAAGGTTATATTGTGAACGACAGTGTAGCATCCTCAGATTAAGGTCCGCTATTCACTTGCTATGTCTGGTTTCAAGAGATTTAACAAATTCCAAATGCCATGCTCAGGACAGCAGAATCAGCTGGTGTAGTCTTAGTCATTCAATCCATCTTTAATATTCAGCCTGTGGGTTGTCCTTGGTGCAGATCCAGTGGCCCAGCAGGTCCATGACCCTTTGCTAAGAGGCAACAGAAACTCTTCACCACTCCATACATTTTTAATAACAAACTTACGATTCAGGACTTTCCCCACTCATGTGGAAACAGTTGCGTAACATCTTGTCCTCTTGAGCAGTATTGTCTTGTCTGACAAAATAACTTGAATGATGCAACAGTGGTGTCATCAGGGTTGTCTCAGGTAGAAACTGCAAATTTGCAGCATAGATCTGTCAGCACAACTTGGATATGTGGAGCTTTAGAGATGTGGGTTTTTAAGGTCTGATGTAAAGGAGTTATTAGTTGCATTGTAGGAAATGTAGGATCAAATCATTTGGAGTTTGGCCATTGGTGTCTTGATCTTTTGAAACAGGAGGACACTGAACATATTGATAGAGTTGCCTGTCAGTCACATTGTAGCCCTAAAAATACCCTATTTATCATCAATTTTAACCTAAATGGAACCATCCACTATTTATACTCCGCCACCCATTAGAGTCACGGGGGACTCTAATGGGTGGGCTGGATGTACAGGTCACCAGTCTATCACAGGGCTACATATAGAGACAAACAAATACAACTACGTACAATTTAGCTACCAATTAACCTGAGCATGTTTTTGAAGTGTGGGAGGAAGCTGGAGAACACCCGAATATACAAACTCCATGCAAAAAGGTCCTGGGAAGGCCGGGACGCGAACCAGGAATCTTCTAGTTGCAAGGCGAAATTGCTCTAAATGGAGCCATCCATCCATCCATCCATCCATCCTCTATACACCGCTTTATCCTCATTAGGGTCGCGGGGGGTGCTGGGGTCTATCCCAGCTGACTTGAGCGAAGGCAGGGGACACCCTGGACAGGTCGCCGGTCTGTCACAGGGCGACATATACAGACAAGTAATCATTCTAGTATTCATACCTACAGGCAATTTAGAATACTCAATTAACCTCAGTATGTTTTTGGACTGTGGGAGGAAGCCGGAGTACCCAGAGAAAACCCACACATGCACAGGGAGAACATGCAAACTCCATGCAGAAAGATCCCAGGCCCAGGCTGGGATTTGAACCAGGGATCTTCTTGCTGCAAGGCGAAAGTGCTAACCACTACTGCACTGTGCAGCCCTAAATGGAGCCATAATTTACAAAATGAAAATCTTTGATGTATTGAAGGAGATTGGAAAGTAGCAATTGAGGCCATAAACTCATTAGAATTATGTTTACAGAATCATCGGAAAAAGGCAAGTTTTCTCATTAAACTGGGTTTCTTTTTGCAACCAGAGTAGTCACCCCCACTGGCTGTTCAAAATAATGCAGACCCAGAGTCCTCATCCAGGTTATATATACAGTCTGCAGCTGCAATAGTGCAGTTCTGGAGTTCAAAAATCCTCCTGCAATACTGCGATGAATATTGGTATGTTGATCTAAATATGACAAGAGCTTTTCTCAAGCAAAATCGTATCTAGTCTTATCTTTTAAGACAAGTGTTACACCAAATAGTAAGCGTATTTCTTAAAGACCAGATGTGCAGTGAAAAGAAGCAGCGGTGTCTAGCTTGATTTTACTTATTGATTGTATTTGTAAGGAGAGCCTGGAGCTGGTGCTGTGTCGGAATGTAATGTCATATGGAAATGGAACAAAGGAGAGATGAGAATGTGTTTCAGGGCTAATAATGATACAAAAGCCCCGTTGTCTTTTCCTCCCAATTCAGAGATGGATTTTCAGCTTTATTTTTGGAACGAAAGATAAATATTTAATCAGCCTGAACAATCCACAGTGTGAGGACACAGCCTTGTAACTAGCTTCAAGGTTTGGCAAGCAGCAATAATTCATGATCATTTCTATTTGATGTTTGTAATTTTATAGGTAAAAGGAGGGATATTCTCTACCTGTTATGCAGGGAATATTAGAATGAACTTAAAGTATATGTTATGATGATAGCAGAGCTTGGACTCTTGAACAAGCAGTCTTTTAGAATTCTTGTTTCACTTAACCATCTGGCCAGTCCTTTTCCATCTGATGCTAACATTTGCAAGTATCCTTATCGGGAATAGAGCATGTTCATACAGGTTACAGAGTATATAACAGAATGAATTATTGCCAAATCAGTGTAGAATGGTTTAAAAATGTATCACCTAAGTCTGTGTTGAACAGTCGAGAATTTGCTCTTACGTCAAACTGAATTTAGATTTACTATAATGAAAAATACAGGCCCAACTGCAGTCAATGCAATAAAAGTCAGCAGATTCGAATCTTTTGTTTTTTTCAATACTTTGCATATCCACTTTTGTTTTTCATGACAGTCTTAATCCTTCTTGGCATGGTGAATACTCGTACACAAATTCATGAAGAGATGCTCTGCTGGTAATCAGTTTTTATTCAGCTACTCTTTCGCTGGAAGGGTTGTGTTGCTGTACCTTTTCTGCAAAACGCTCGACCAGGTCACACTTTTTACTTTTTTCTTGTGTGATTTTGGAAGTGGGCTTCGGACCATTATAATGCTTGAATATTCCTCTTTTGCTCAGCTTCTGCATACTGAGACTCATCTTGTCAGACAGTGTTTTGGTTTAACCAAAGACATTCATTCAAAATTCAGATAAATCATAAAAACTGAGAACCTTGTATTTCACACATTGATAAACAAATGCACATACGGTGGTATGAAACTTTAGGCACCCCTCTGAGGCTGAATAATGAATTACTTCATTGAAAAGGATCACAGTGGCATGTCATTCATTTCCTAATAAAAGCTAAGTACTGGTAGCCTAGCCCTGCTAGACCCATGTTCTGAAGGCACAAGGGTCTAGGAACGCTCGACAGGGAGGGAGGCGGGCTGAAAGGTTGTCTATCAAATCACTCTGCAGCAATTGGGTAGGTATACAACCAATCAGCACAACGAAAAGGCTCCAAGAGCGCCGGAAATCAGAGGATGCGGGAGTTTGGTGAAGCCTTATTTATACAGTCAATGGGTGAAGCTCAAGTATATTACAGACATGTTAACAGAAAGATTATTCAGAGTCAGTGCTAATGGAGCTCAACGACTGTTGTCGTTTCTGTTGTCGACCCTGGCAGAGAATTAAATTCGTTGCCGTGGGTTGTCTAGCACGGCTAGGCTAGTTGTTTCCGTTTGCTTCTGTCAGAATCGTCGCGCCTCTGTCGTCACTTAGTTACGCCCGCCTTCTGACTCTACACTTCATGGTGATTCGTCCGGCCAGTTTTAGGAGAATCCAGCCTCGAGCCTTATGGAGGGTAACGAGACCCACCCTGGCAGAGAATTAAATTTGTTGCCGTGGGTTGTCTAGCGCGGCTAGGCTAAAGTATTGGGGTATTTTCCATACAAATTTAGTGTAATAAAATAAAGTTCTAAGAAATTAAATTAGATGTGAGAAATTGAAAGTGCAAATATTTGGACACCCTTGTCATTTTGTTGATTTGAATACCTGGAACTACTTAGTGCTGATAAACTGGAACACAAAATTGGTTTGGTGAGCTCATCAAACCTTGAACTTCACAGACATGTGCATCCAATCATGAGAAAAGGTATTTAAGGTGGCCAATCGCAAGTTGTTCTTCTCTTTGAATCTCCTCTGAAGAGTGGCAACATGGGGGCCTCAAAACAACTCTCAAATGACCTGAAAACAAAGATTGTTCCCCATGGTTTAAGGGAAGACTACAAAAAGCTATCTCAGAGACTTCAGCTGTCAGTTTCCACTGTGAGGAACATAGTGAGGAAGTGGAAGACAACAGACACAGTTCCAGTTAAGGCCAGAAGTGGCAAGCCAAGAAAAATATTGGAGAGACAAAGGCAAAGGATGATGAGAACAATTAAACAACCCACAAATCCCTACAAGACCTACAACATCATCTTTATGCAGATGGTGTCACTGAGTATCATTAAGCAATTCAGCACACTTTGCATAAGGAGAAGCTATACAGGAGAGTGATGAGGAAGAAGCCTTTTCTGCACATACGCCACACAGTCGCTTCAGGTATGTAAAAGCACATTTGAACAAGCCAGTTATTTGGTCATAACAAAGGGCATTATGCATGACGGCGAAAGAAGACAGCATTCCAAATAAAAACACTTGCTACCCATCATGCTGTGGAGCTGTGTGGCCAGTGCCAAAGCATATAAATGGAGCATATATTCAATTTTAATTAGTATATGTAGGACAGTATGCAAGTGTGTGTGCATGAACTTTGCAAGTGTATGTCTCACGTGCAGAACACAGGATTTGCTTTCCAGTTTTACCTCCTGGATGTCCGAAAAAAAAAAAAAAGATCTACACTACCATTCAAAAGTTTGGGGTCACCCAGACAATTTCATGTTTTCCATGAAGACTCACACTTTTATTCATGTGCACTGTCAGTGTACGAGAAAATTTGCTGAACAGTGATGGAAGACATGAATGCTTTGAGTGTGTTGGGCAGAAAGTTTACATCATGGAGTGTAGATATTAGCTTAATGCTATCAATTAGTTTACTCACGTTAGCGACACTGAGGTGGCACCAGGCCCAGTTAACTGAAGCTACCGATAAGTAATATTATCTGGACATCAATATTATGTAAATGTCTATTTAACTTGTAAAATCTATTATGAGTTATCGTAAGCAAATAACTTTTCTCCGGAAAGTCTCTGCCCTATTTTTTAAGGTGACACTCCTCTGACTTTCTGACCTGCTGCCTGGATGCTTGACATGACGTCACTTTCAAGGCCGCGTTCTTGTGACATCAATGTCATATTAACTCGACGTATCAGAGATAGATACTGAGCAAGATAGTTATCTGTAGTTTACCTTGGTACTTGCGAGTACCCGACACAGTGCAGGACTCTGCTGTGAAGGCGGAGACATGTGGCGGTGGTGTATTTTCTTTCAAAAATAACGGCATTTCAAAGAAACTCCGAACTTTTGAACGACAGTGAAATATAATCTGATTTAATACAGAAAAGGTCCAAGGTGATTAAAGACAAAATACGTTTATTTACACTATCTCTATATAACCTTAACCAGGGTGCAACACACTACAGGGTAATCTGACATAAAATGTGGGAATACTATATGCACATCATAAATTTTGTCCTTGACTGATATGCTCAAGCATATGCTATGTAGAGAGGAAATGAGAGATTTACAGTATAAGTAATGTTAGCCTTGGTAGTAAGGGTAGTGAATGGTGGCCTAAAGGTAGAGAGTAGTCGAGTGTCTCCTCCTTTGGTCCCTCTGACCTGAGATGCACCATCTTTGTTTCTCTGCTTACTTTGTTTGCATATAAAAACTGCATCTCTGTGTGGGCAGAAGGGAGATAATGAGACTGATAATGATAAGCCAAGTCAATATTAAGAATGTACACTGTAAAAAAAACAAAAAAAAAAACCCGTAATAATTCAGCAGCAGTGGTATAAATACAGAACAAAAACAATACAGAAAAAAGGAAAAACAAAAATTAGTCTTTTTATTGGTAAATGAAGGAAATTAACATGTAAAAACCAGTGAAATTACCCATTAGATACACTCTAGTCAACTTACTGGTTAGGAGAAAGCCTGGAGAAGCCCACAAACCAGACTGCCTTGTCCCTACAGTAAAACATAGGGGTGGCTCAGTGACGATCTGGGGTTGTTTCAGTGTGGGTGGAACAGGGCAAATGCAATTGTGTGAAGGGCAAATGAATTAAGTTATGCACAGGGTTACTCTTGAAAAGTCTTCTTCCATCAGCTGGAAAACTCTTTCTGCGTCCATTGACTGGATTTTCCAACAAGACTGTAATGTATTATTATACTGTTAAGGGTTTATTGTGAAAGGTAACAGGATGTGGAAGAAGGATATGACTTCCAGTGTCACACAGTAGACAGTGATGGACAATAATAAATGATTGACTTGCTGCTGTTTGTACACTTGATCCTCCTGTCACGCTATTTAATATACCACCAAACATTACAAAAACAATGCCCCTTGCCACATGGCAATCGTCACTTAAAGCCTGGATGGAGAACCAGAACATTCAAACCACGCCTTGGCCTGCTCAATCACTAGATCTAAATCCAATTGAAAACATGTGAAAGATCATCAAACGCAAAATGGATAACAAAAGACAAAGCACATTCGTTTGAATTTGTGCAGCAGGAATGGGCATATGTGACAGCAGAACAATGTCTGAAACTGGTGGAGAGCATGCCAAGACGCATGGCTACAGTCATGAAAAATAATGGTTATGCAATCAAGTACTAACTCCTGTGTGTATCAAGTGACTACAACAGACAGAAAAGAAAACATAGAATGACTAAAATCACTTTTTTTGGCAGTACAATGCCACAGCTATTGATGTAAGACCTAAAGTGATTTTGGCTATTATCAAGAACCCATGAAAAATGGTCAGATATCAGCTCTTAAATCAAACTCTTATGAGCTATTTTTGACGTTATCATCACAGTTTTCCAAACAAATGTACCTTTAGTTGTACCAGGCAGTAAAATAAACAACAAATTGAAGAAAACAAGGGTGGTCTAATCATTTTTTCCATGACTGTATGTAAAATTATTGAACCAAGACCCAAGACTCCAGTTTCTGTTAAATGTTTCTCGTTATATCTATTTAAAACAATAAAATACAGTATAATACATTATTAAACTTGAAATAAATATTAAGGAATTATCTGTAAAAAAAAAAAAAAAAAAAAAAAAAAAAATATATATATATATATATATATATATATATATATATATATATATATATATATATATATATATGTCAGGGTAGAGACTGCGATTTGGTAGAGTTGGAGTCTCTACCAGTAGAATTGGAGTCTCTACCAGTAGAGTTTGCGATTGGAGTCTCTACCAGTAGAATTGGAGTTTCTACCAGTAGAGTTTGCGATTGTAATCTCTACCAGTAGAAACTCCAATCCTACCAGTAGAGATGGAACTTTAAATCTGACCCCTGCCCTGACCCCTGATCCTAACCTTAAGAGTGTAACCTTAGCCCTGACAAATCTCTACTGGTAGGATTGGAGTTTCTACTGGTAGAGATTGCGATCACAATCTCTACTGGTAGAAACTCCAATTCTACCAAATCGCAGTCTCTACCCTGACATATATATTATGTTTTACATTACACATGGAAATTCAACATTTGTTTTTCTCATTTTACTGATACTTTTACTCCGCCATGGAGGTGAAGCCTTGGCAGAATTATGTGATGGTCAACATTAGTTTGTCTATTAGCAACACTACTCAAAAACAGACAATTTTCAGGGAAGGTCAGAATAATGGCACAAAGACCACCTGATTAGATTTTGGCAAAGATGTGGCTCATAGTCTGGATCCACAGATTTGTTTAAGATTTCTGTGTCATTGTGAGATAGAGGCATGGCATCACTGTGACTATGACGACAAGTGAACGCTCGTAAGCTGCCAGATGACGATCACATGATTGCGATGATACTGTAGATCCAGTACTGGAAATGATACAAGGAACAATTGATTTAATTGTGGGGGTGTTTCCGAGTCCCATCAATTCCTGCCGGCCACTACACATTTAGGTCACACGATTTAGCATCTGCACATAACGTACACATGCATAACAAACACCTGCGCTCAGCACAAGATCATGTTGTTTGTGGGTAATTTATAACAAGTTAATTCTATGGTGCTGTGATTTCTGTTACAATTTTTGTTCAAAATTTCATCTGTCGGAAATGATAGGATGACTGAGCAGCCTTGGCAGAGTACTGCTCTCTCTGAGTATTTTTCTTTTTGTGTATTTGAAACAATGAGTATTGGGAAAATTAAAAGGAAAATTAATTGAAATGTTTGGGGTTTTTTCACAATGTATTTGGATGCAGTTCTCAGGTTATACTGAGTGGGGAACGTTTCTAAGGAAAGAAATGAACGGAAAGCGATGGTGGTGAGAATGTAGTTCACACTTCAGCTCTGTATTGGTTATTTGTTGCAACATGTCCAAATGGAAGCTGAGATTTCCAACGCTGCAGTCTTGTACTTGGATGTGAAAGTTGTCCAATTACAGTGAGACCCTAAAAACTTTGGGCCCTTTTCTCTGAAGTAAACTTGTTCATAGCAGAAAGCGATTGAGTTTCGACTGGGCTCAAATGTGATAGGGAACACAGCTTTTTTTTTTCTTCTTCTTCCTCCCCTAGCATCCGTATCACAATTACTGTTTTTCCCCCTTCCTCCTCCTGAAGGAGATCCAATTCTCCCTTCCTTAAATAGTTTGTCCTCTATTTTCCAGAGGAGACACAGTAAGATTTCAGAAATTGCCCCGAGACGACAGGCTGCTGCTCATTCCTGTGATCGATGCGATTGTACCGTTTTTTCTTCCTCTCCCCTCCACACGCCTCAGAATGTTAACATCCTGAAACCACTTCTCAGCTGGATGTTACTCAATCGCGGCTGCTCCATTCATGTAAAGGCAATTCCTTCTGCTGTCAGTAACTAATCTTTAATTGGGTTTCGCGGTGAAACGACACTGTGATGAATCATGTCCCGATGAGGTGAGTAATCCTCGTCTCCTCGCACTCTGCATGCAGATCTGCAGCGATCTGACAGGTACATGTTTGCACTGTGTTGATGTGATTGTTCTAATGGCCTTTCAGCGAGCCATCACCTCTTCCCTCTCATCTGTCACATCCAGTCTGCTTCTGTTGCGTTTTTGTTTTTATGTCTTCACTCCTACATGCTATCCTTCCATCGCAGCCTCTCCGCTTTCAATTCCACTTTGATTTCTCCCCCTCCCTCCCTTACTCTGTCGCCTCGGCTCTGCATTTATTTATATTTTTCGATCTACAGGAACTATTTGATCTTTTAACAGATTTGCTTTATCTGTGTGACCTTGCGATGTCTTTCCAGCGGCATTTGTGAGGTGGGAAGGGGGGGCCTTTTCCTCAATCAAACCTTTATCAGCCGGCTTGAGAAGTATCCAACCCACTCCTCACTGCGAGTAGATTATTCCCTGCATTTTTGTTCTCTTTTTTTCCTCTTAATTATAACTTTGCTCTGGATAATGAGTCTGATATCTGAAATTGGACTTCTTCATTTCTTTTATCCATGAATTTCATGGAGTCTGGGGTTGCAGCGAGTCCCACACATGCGCTTCTTCCTCTCCCTCTCGCTCTCTTGCAGCTAAGCTTTGCCACAGGCGTTCCACTGAATAACTACTCTTTTATCAAGAAGAATAATTAAATCACAGTTCGGCTCTAAAGCGTCACGAGTTTAACCTCAGCCAGTGCTGCAACAATGACAAGGCTGGACTGGTTCACGCTGCTCTGGTGCACCATGTGACACTGTCCTTTGGCTCCTACAGGAAAAAACTTCTATAGTATACCGCTTCACTATATTCTGTTTGCCGCTCTGCATGTTAAACCTTTACTAGTTGCACATATTAACTGTGTCCTCTTTTGGGCTTGACCTTAAAGCCTTGGATAGTAAAAGGAAGCCTTATCTTGCCTTGTGCAGGGGTAAATCAGAAGCTCACAGTTTCACAGGAGGATGGAGCTGAGATAGACCAATACAACTGAAGCTACGGAAGCCTCGGAGTGCCTTTATTAGATAAAAGTAGTTGTGGGACATGATTAAAAAAATAATTTATTGATTAGAGACTTTGTAATTAATCAATCACATTTTTGTCAAATAGCAATATTTGACACAATAAACAAAGTTTTTCAACTCAGAAAATTTTGGCTGACAACTGAATCGATGAATAGACATATACACGAACTAAAACAACAAAAATGTTTGTTTCATTTATAATTATTGGTGTATTTTTCGTCTCTCTAATACATTCGCAGAATACTGCAACCTCGAAGTCCAATTATAGTGATTATATTCAATGTTTTAAGACACTGGCTGGTTCAAAACCTCTTGACTCTGTGTTGTGCAATTTTTGTTTCAAGAAGTCAGAAGGTTGAGACGTCTTCTTTGTGCCACTTATTCTGGTAACTGGTCAATATAAGAAAACCTCTGGTCAGTAGGCTCAGCCGTCTTGTGCACAGCACACTTGTGCATGCCTCTCAGGAACAAGATAATAAAACAGAGTATGTACTTGGTAAACATAAGAAAATCTCTGGTCAGCGGGCTTGGTTGTCTCGTGCACAGCACACTAAAATGGGAGCAGCACATTCATTAGATTAATGCTCACTAGCTAGCTCTGTAGCTAGCTCATGGAGTGTCTCAAACTCCCCAAATAGATACAGTATTTTAAAAAGTAAAAACATTAAATATATGTCAACACACGCCAATGAACATCCAAAAGCACATCAAGAAAACAGCCATTTATAAGTCCATGTTCTGCTCCCCAACCTACCTTGTGCAAGCCTCTCAGGAACTGACAGTGTAACACCAACACCAGTTACATACTGTAGCTCCAGAGAGGGTGCTATTGAGCCAGCAAAACTAAATGAAAACCAAAGTACAGCAAGTGGAATTATTTTCCATATAGACACTGTTACACCAGCTAATATTAGCTCTGGTGCTAACAGCAGCATGCTTTGCATTGAGGTGATACCGTAGGCTTGAAGTGCTGCAGCAATACGAAAACTCTTCGTTGTGTGTTGGGATCGATTGTGGCAATTGAATTGATCACAGATGGCTGAAGACTGAGCTCCAGATCCCACCTGTCGGACATCAGGAGTGACTGGCCTGAAGCTCCAGACCTGCTGCCAGCCCTGGTTCTCCTCACCACTCGACCTGTTGGTCCGCCACCACAATTCCTCCTCCTACAAACCACATCTGTGGATAAATCTACAGCCAAATTCTCAGTCAGTGTTGCTGGGATTTAGTGTGATCAGTTCTCCCTGGTGCCTCTTGAGTTGTTGTGTTCTGTGGGTTCCGTAGATTCCACGGCCACTGAGGTGTGGTTACCCGGAATTAAAGCTTCTGTTAGTGGTGGCTTTTTTGGTGAGGAGCTACCGGTCTTGGTGAATTGTCTGCTGTTGGTGATGTCTTAAAAAGGAAATAACGGGTTTGGTGGCTGTTATTTTTACTTTATTTTATGTGCTTCGGCATCACAATACAGTGTATTGATGAATAAAGACTAATACATCTTGTGTTAGAGTCTGTCGTTGAATCTAAATGAACAGCATATTAATATCACTCTTATGAGTAAATCATGTTTCAATGTGTGATTTAACGCCATTTTTAAAAGCAACTGGCTCCTGTGAAGATGATTTAAAGAAGGTCCAGCTAATGACCAGGGGTGAAAGTAAGCCGGAACGCTCCGGAACTGTGTACCGGCAAAAGATCTAGTGGCGGAACGCAGTTCCGGGAAAAGATCTGCTGGCGGTACGCCGCTCTTCCACCGTTATCTATGGGTACGCTGGTACGCTGCCCGGCCTGCCTGCTATCCATAGATATCGACCGGAGTTCACTCAGCAGTACGTGAGTGCACATGCGTGTCTACTTCCGTAACACAGCGATTGTTATGGTCAATAGCAGCCAATAGCAAATAGGTGCGCTTGATTTATTGCACTGGGGCAAGCAATAAATTACACCTGAAATTCCACACGTTCTTGTGATTGGCTGAAAAACTTTCAACAGGATTTACAATGGTTAGCATCGACGGAATGGAGTGAAAGTAAGCCGGAACGGTCCGGAACTATTACTAATAGTTCCGGCAAGAATTTAAAACTACTTTCACCCCTGCTAATGACGATGACGGATCTGTGCAGTGTTCGGTGTTTCTGTTCTGCAGTCAGGGTGGAAACAAATTTAAAAGACTTTTTAGACATCATGGGACACTAAAAAACTTTCCACCCAAGCTCAGACTAATGAAAGAGTTTCTGGTGAGTCAGCAGCTCCTGGAGGCAGAGAGAGACCTTTTTTTTATTTTTTATTTTTTTTCCACAAACTGTTAAATGATCACCTCTCAGTCCACACTGCAGGCTTTCTCTGCTCAAGTGATGAGTCCTAAAAGCAGTGAGAGCATGCTGACCACTCTCAGGAACCTACATCACAGCAGGGACTCATTTTGACGCTTCATGTTTTGGAAGTTTTGAGGGTGTTTCCGAGTCCCGAGACTGCCGGCTTCATATTTAGGTCATGTGATTCAGTATCATTCAATATCTGCAGCCTTACACATGCTCAACACACACCTCTGCTCAGCGCAAGGTCATTTTGTTTGTGGGGACATCTATATATGCAGTGTTCACTTGTTGTCGTAGTTACAGTGACGCCGTGCCGCTATTTTGCAGTGACAAATCTGTGGATCCAGACTATAAGCCGCATCACTGCCAAAATCTAATCACTTGGTCCTTCTGACCTTCCCTGAAAATTTCATTCAAATCTGTTAGTCTGTTTTTGAGTAATGCTGCTAACAGACAAACAGACAGACAAACCAACGCCATCGTCACATAACTCTGCCGCGTTCCTTGGCGGGGTAATAAAAGTCAGTCTGCATTATTGGATAATTCTCAAAATATCAGTTTAGTTGTTAATTTACAGATTTTTTTTGCAAACTTTTTGTGCAATGTAAAAAAATAATATTAAAATTAATGTAATTTTTAGCAGATCAGTCAGATTTATTTTTAATTTTTTACAGTGTAGACTTTTTCTGCACCTCATTACATTGAAACTGAGTTGAAGAAGATCAGATACCCCTCTGTGAGTAATTAAACTTTTTTCCATTGTTCACAACCATACAAACTTAAATCTTAAGTGATCTGACTTCTTCCAAAAACATTCTTGTTGCAGCACTGTAAGTCACTCACCAATCAAAATGCATTAACCCCCCTCTATTATTTCAGCAGCCCACTAATACCTTCGCCTCTTCTGACGGCGTTTCCCCCACAGTGTGGAACCCACCTAATCCACTTTAGGCTATACATAGTTCTAAGCAACACTAAAAGAGCAGGAAATTTGTGCTGACGTGCTCGGAAAACAGGGCGAGAGCAGAGAACTCCGATGGTGGAGGGTCCAGGGGAAATAAATGCTGACTGAAGTGGTAGCGGAGGAAGAATTACACTCCAGGGACTCTGCTTTAGGTGAGAAAATGACAAAGTAGGGTCAGTGATAAAAGTGCACACTGGTTCATTATTTGGGTTGCATGATTGGACAATCAGTGGGATGAGTTTAACAACAACTTATTGGGTTGAGAACACGGTAATGAGCTGAATTTTCTTAGGTTTTAGAAGCAGCTGTGGAAGCCAGATGTGTGTTTGACCTTTGACATGCCAAAGTTTGACTCTGCATCAGACAGTTAATTGGACTGAGCAAGTTGTAAAGTTTTATTTTATGAAACTTCACTGTCTGATTATTTTCATTTCTGAAACCTATACTGACCAGCATCTACCTTTAGTGGCTGAATGAGCCAATAAAATTTGGTGGTGGAATCTTCCCACTTTATGCACAAAAATATCAATACAATTTCGATTAAACACACTGAATTTACATGTCTAGCGTAAAATAACATTAAAACCAAGGGCGTCAGTTTGTTTTTAAAAGTGTGTGTGGGGGGGGGGGGGGGGGGGGAGATGGAGACCGCAGCACTTTGAGAAAATGTCGAAGAACGGCGGCAAAATGCCTCAAGCTTGGCTCAAACTCACAACCACCGCACCAAAGGCGGAGGCTCAAGCTGTAGAGCTATCGGTACATGTAGATAGAGGTGTCTGTGGGCCGCTATAGTACTAATTCTCCCGGGCCGAAATTTTGCCCCTGCACGCCTCTGGTCGGAGCTTCCACTTGGCACGGGCGCAAATTTAGCATCTGCACGGTTTTTTTTAACCTCACGAAGGTGTGCTGCATGTCTGTGCAACTCTCGGCCGAGTGCGGATGGTGCGTTCAGGAGCGTCGGAATTTTCTATACTGCTGAAAATAACTGGGTTTACAACGGCTTACATGTGAAGAATTTGAATGTGTTGGAGACAAAATGACCCCTGACAAAAAGTGGGGGGGACACATCCCCACCGTCCCCCCCCCCCCCCCCCCAACTGACGCCTATGATTAAAACCTTGACACTGTTTATAACTGTGAAATATCATTTTTTTCAATATATAAAACTGTTGAATTCAAGTTCAATATAATTAGATACAGTCAGTGACAAATAGTAGAAAAAGAAGTGTCGATTCTGTAATTTTGCATAAATGTATTACATTTTTTTAAAAAGGAATGAATGTCTACTAATCTGTAAAAATGCAATTTCCATCTATCTTATTGAACATATCAGTATTATTACCTTTATTTTTGCTACATATGGTAGTTAATTTCATATTTTTACACATGAAAATATCTTTCATTTAACAAAAAAATTAATTACACAGCTCAAGGAAAATTAGGAACATTTTATTTTCTTTTAATGGGATTTTTTTATTGTCATTATTTTTAGATGAATATTTTTTCTGTTATTTTACAGTATATTTTTGGCATCCACAGGTTTGTTTTACTAAAGTAAAGCCTATTTCTTCTTAGTTTCAAATGGAAACAAATGAAAGTGGATTTAAACTCACCAGAAAGTTTAATGATTTTCATACGGTATAATTATCAGTCAGAATGCAAGACAAGGTGTTCTGTTTTTCTCTTTTAATCATTACAGGGGCTACACATATGCCTGCATCTCTGTTTGTGGTTCTACAAACAAGAAACAAAAGTTTGGCTTTACTCCTTTCAAAATACAGGAGCTTTCATCGGAGCTTTCTGTCATTCTTCAGAGATGATTTTTTTTCAGCTTCTCTTTGCTGGAGGGGTTGTGTCGCTTTGCCGTTCTCTTTACAATACCCTGAAAGTGTTCCAGTTTGTCGCCTGACTCGAGTCCTTCAAGTCAGGTGGTTGTCATGCTGAAATATTCCTCATCTGCCAAGTCTCTGCAAACTGGAACTCATTTTGTCATTAACTATTTTGGTTTATCCACAAGAATTCGTTGTTCCATTCATAATTACCATCTACCGAACAGCTTTTGCACTCATACAACCCCATATCACCACAATCCGACCTCCGCGCTTCACTGCCAGGCCTGTGCATTCATTGTGGTAGTTTTCACCAAGTTAAGACAAATATATATAACAAATGTTCTCCAAATATACATAGTGCGAAGAAAAATATGCATGAACCTCTGCTTCAGCTGTCTTGGAAAATCTGCAAGGATTCATGGTTGCATTTATAAATATAATCTCCCCAAAAGCTTTTGCACTCATACAACCCCACGTCATCACAATCCAAATTCCGTGCTTCGCTTTCAGGAGTATGCATTCACTGCGGCAATTTTGCAACAAACATGTGGGAGCCCATTTGAGCAAACAAAGTTAAACTTGATCTCTGTTGACCAAATAATGTTCTGAGGTTTCTTTTCATGTTCCTTAGCAATGTTTAGTTTTTCAGTTAAGACCAGGCAAAGGGGGGTTTTCTTGGTTGCCGTCCATGGAAGTCACTCGATCAAGTCGCAGTTTAACTACCTTTGTGGCCTGAGAATGTCTCCTGAGCGTGTGTTTGAAATGATACCAACATCTGCAGCGATTCACAACATAGCGGTTATAATGTGCAACTGGTGGCCCCTGATGTTGCCGATCCCATTTTCCTCAGTCAATCCAAGGGCACAGCCATCAGAACAGGATTTTAGTTGACATCAAAAAATGAATTAAGCAGTCAGTGACTGTGTTGCACTCATTTCTTTATTCAAAATCCTGCCTTTGCTGACTAAAAATAGGGGCTATTCAATCATGGTGAAATTAACCATCTTTGTAGTATTTTGACCTGAAAATTTTTTTAAAGACACGCTGTGGTGACATGTGAGAACCTATATAGGACCTTTAAAACACCATTTAATTATTAATGTATAATATAATATAATACGCAGCATAACATATGACAATATATTTATATCTTTGTTTTTATTTTTATTTCTTGATGATGAACAGGTCAGACAACTAGAATAAGGGTATATTATAGTGTTCAAGCAGTCCATTTGAAGATGGAGCTTTTATTTTGTAAATCCGGAGCCATGGTAGTGGTGCTAGCTAGCTTGACGCCGTTGCTCGGTGCCGGTGAGAGCAGGCACCGGGAGTCCTGAAACAACGGATATCTATTATTTATTTATTTTAGGTTTTTAACAGATTTATTCACCGTCAATGAGTGAGAGATAAATGTTTTCTGGGCTAGGACAGACAGACGGTACGTTTTCTGCTTCTCTTCATCCAGACGGCTGTGTGTGTGTGTGTGTTAGCTAGCGTACCCTTTCTCTGCTTTTACAAACTCAAACTGCTCGAAGAAGCAACTCTGAACACGTTTTGGGCTCTTAAACTTACACAAACGGCCATAAACGTGGCCTTTCAGTCATAAATGTAACCTTTAAGTCAGGACGTTTATGTGAATGTAGAGTAGCTGCATGCTAGCCGAGAGCTGCGTGTTCAGAGGTCATTCATGTAAACACTGAATTGGAAACGCAGCCAAGTGCTGGAGTTTGTTTTACCCTAAATTGTAGCAAAAGAGTTATTGAATAGCCACAGTGTTTACTATGGTTGCTTTCTGTTGTGTTACCGATCGTCTTGGCATTACTTTGCCAAATAAACCTTTCAAAAACAAAATAAAACAGCTGGTGATTCCTTCCCTTAATTGGCTGTTCTTAGAGCAGCTGTTAAACCTGGAAGTTACAGTACAAATACCGTAGTAAAAAATAAAACATCAGACTTATATCAGTGCTGAATAAGTGCTGGGTTTTGTACCACCTGACTTATTCTACCCCTAAGGTGGAGTCGAAATAAGTATGTATGTGTATGTTCTGCTGTGAATATACAGTATTTACTTTTCTTGCTAACGCTCTGACGTCACGGTGTCCTGTGCAGGTGTCCAGGATGACAGTCCTCAACCTGTCCTTTGCTGCATGTGGCTTCCTGGGGATCTACCACCTCGGTGCTGTGGGGGCCTTCCTCCGCCACGGAGACAAGCTGCTGGGCTCCCTCAGGGCCTGTGCAGGGGCCTCTTCTGGTGCCTTGGTGGCTGCTGTGATGATCACAGCTCCTGACAAGTTAGAGGTTATGCATCTGCCTCCTCATTCACATCTAAAAATAAGTGGTAGTACAGCAGAGCAGGGGTTAACAAAGTGGGGTTGGAGGAACCCTCTGAGGCCTTGCAGGGATTTCCAGAGGTCCCTGAAGAGAGTAGAAATAGATATTTTAATCATGTATCACTGCCTGCATGATTATTTCCTTTTGTGTAGCGCTGACAGTTATGCAAATTGCAAGTGTGGATTTAAATATGTTCTTTTCAAAGTTAATTAGCATCAGAGATTTGACATCGCAGCAGAAACAACACCGACAGTTTCTTGAAAGTGCAAAAATCATCATATTAGGATAACATCATTTGCTTTTTTCAGATAGAATTTCAGAATTTGTCAAGAATTTGTCGTGAAGGTCCTCAGTCATCCAGATTCTGGTGTTTCCAGGCGGGCAGGTCAAGGACAGCTTTAACTACTAGAGAGATTATGGAAATGTAAAGTCACAAAACTGAATAAACCAAGAGATTTAGCTGAGTGCTGTGTACATCACATGCTGATATAAAGATTAAATTGCGGAAAAGAAACTAGATAAGTCATCACCGTATTTTTTATTTCGTTAGTGTTGTTTTTATTCGTGTACCATGATGAGCCGCCTTAAATTATTCAGCTACTTTTTCAAATGTGAGTGGTAAAGGACAGATGGATAGATCACAAGTTGTTTCTTAAACTTGAAACATGAAACAGTTTAAGTCATATGTGATTCCCGCTTCATTATTATTCATCACAATATTTGTGTCCTTCTTGCAGCACTGTAAAGAGTTCACCTACAAGTTTGCTGACAGTGTGAGACGACAGCGGTTTGGCGCGGTCACACCAGGATACAATTTCATGCTCACGCTCCGGTAATGACTCTGTAATTACTCATGCTATGTCTATGGCTGCAACCATCGATTATTTTAGCGGCGCTCGATTTAAGGCCGAGAGGTCCGGTCGCCCAAATGACATTTTTTGGGCCACCAACATACGTCAATTTAGACATTTTTAGGAGCCAAAATCAACTTTTAGTGGCCAAAAAAATTAATCCTACTTGTTAGCTGGAGCCGCCGAGCTATCACTGGTCGCTGGGCAAAGTGTGTCTTAAAACCCCCACGGCCGTGAAAAGTCACCCACGAATGAGCAGCGCATTGTCCGGAGCTCCTAGCGGGCGAGTGGGACGTTGACAGCCGGAACAGGTGCGGTTTGTCCCGGGCAGATGAGCGGCGAGGAGCGGCAGGTGTTAGCCGAGCAGCTAGCGGGGGATAGCTAGCCAGCCGGAGAGTCTGAGCAGTCTGTAACCGGGGAGAGTAGCCAGCGGACCCGCCGAGTTAAAAATGACAGCTCCGGTGGCTTGGTGCTTTCCGTTTGCGGTGCTCAGGCTCAGTTGGTGCTGTCCTCCGAATGCCGCCACCACATTCTGGGCTGGTTCTGGATCCGACGGAGTCTCGCGGACTTCGGCGAGATGTTAACGATGTTAACATCAGCGACAATAAAGTGTTCAAATTTGAAATTAAATCGGCGGAAATCCGCAGATCCGCGGAAAATTGCCATCCCTGAAACTTGGATTTGGAGGTCAGTAGCCCAAATCAAAATATTTGGGCCCCTAACCAGCGTGTTTTTTTGTCATTTTTGGTCGCCAAAATCGGTTTTTAGTCGCAAATGGCGACCTGGCGACTGTCTAAATCGAGCGCTGTTTTATTAATCCAATATTCTATCGATTATTCTGGCGATTAATCGAGTAATGGAATTCTGTGTTTGGCAGGCACGCTAGAGCATCAAAAGTGTAAGTGAGCGCACTGAGCAACAGAAATAACCATCCTGGCAGAACATGGGATGACATCTGTGCATATATAGCTTAATACAGGGTTGTTTTACATATATAGTCTAGTACAGGGGTATTGTTCATGTATAGTATCGTACAATGATATTGTACATATATATATGAACAATACCCCCTGTATTAGACTATACAGTGTTTCCTGTAAGATTTTTTTCAGCAGCAGGGGCAGGTTATCCGGGGGGGCATGCCTTCACTCGGCTCTCCCCCTGCTGTACTCTGTTCTCCTTTGCTTTGTTCCACTGCTCCTCCCTGTCTAATGTTACTTGTCTTGTACGATTACATAAAACATTAACATTAATTACACTCACATCACATCTGATTGCAAGAGTGAACACAATTGTTTACCTAACCATCATTTCGAAGTCAGTAAAAGGCTAACGATATCTGGCTAGCGTCATCTTCGTCAGGTGTTTTCCTCTTCTTCGACAAATATTTGAACAAGCTCATCTGAAAATGCAGTCAGCAGTTTCATCATGGCATGTAGATATTAGCTTAATGCCATCAATTACTTTACTCATGTTTGCGACACTGAGTTGGCACTGGGCCCAATTATCTTAAGCAAAGAAAACCTGACTATATCAAACTGCCTTCATAGTTCAGTCTCCGATCTGCTAAATGTCGTAAACACTGGAAAAGCTACGCTGGTTAAAATCGATCAAATTTAAAATCCGATTATAGATCCGGGTCTGTATAGGATGAAGTCTGGGTGACGTTGGGTCTCGATGTAGTGGAAGCCTCAAGTCAGAGAAATTGCATCGAGGAATTTTAGAAATCAAATTACTAACTCAAGGAATTGTAGCTCTAAATATATCGTAAATAGAGTATATTATCAGATTTCATAGGAATGTGTGAATGAAAAGAACAGCAACAACTTTTGGTTGTAGTTCCGTCAGATTGCACAGACACATTTGTGCTGCCACTCAAGATGAATTGTAATAACTACAGTAATCCTCTGGCTTTTCTTTTATCTTGCTGCATCACAATATCAGCATTTTTTTACCATCGCTAAACGGAATCAGGTTATCAAGCTAAGAGGCTAAAATGAGTCAACTGTCAAGTATTGAAGGTAGCAAGTCTGTACAATAGCTAGCCTAGCCGCGCTAGACAACCCACGGCAACGAATTTAATTCTCTGCCAGGGTGGGTCTAGTTACCCTCGGTAAGCCTCAAGGTTGGATGCTCCTAAAACTGGCCGACGAATCACCATGAAGTGTAGAGTCAGAAGGCGGGTGTAACTAAGTGACGACAGAGGCGCGACGATTCTGACAGAAACAACCGGAAACAACTAGCCTAGCCGTGCTAGACAACGAATTTAATTCTCTGCCAGGGTCGACAACAAAAACGACAACAGTCGTTGAGCTCCATTAGCACCGACTCTGAATAATCTTTCTGTTAACATGTCTGTAATATACTTGAGCTTCACCCATTGACTGTATAAATAAGGCTTCACCGAACTACCGCGTCCTCTGATTTCCGGCGCTCTAGGAACTACATCAGCCTTTTCGTTGCGTTGATTGGTTGTATACCTACCCAACTGCTGCAGAGTGATTTGAAAGACAACCTTTTAGCCCGCCTCCCTCCCTGTCGAGAGTTCCTAGACCCTTGTGTCTTCAGACCTGGGTCTAGCACAGCTAGGCTATACAATAGCTGGTATCATAATTCACTTTTATTTTTGATGACTGACTCGATTCTCTGTAACACTGAGGATACAAGTCATGTTGGTGTTGCACAACTTTCTAGACAGATATTCTGTGAAGTGGGGAGTCACCTTGTCAGCCAGTATTTTGATATATCCACATTGGCCATCTATGAATGATTACAGAGAATAGGATTACACTCAATGCTGTTGGGACGATGCGTTCACTGTGGTAGACATGCAGGTATTCACAGCCCAGGGATCCAAAGTCTTACAAGTCATTTTATAACCATGTTCATGCAATTTGGCTCATTGAGAATCACAGATGTGCTCAGTTTAGTGTGAGTGATCACAGTTTTTCTAACTTTCGTGTCCTATTTACAGATGTATTCACTTTTGTTGCATTGAGTTTCCACTTTGGGGCCTGTATTTTCAATATAATCTTTGTTTTTGAGTAGTTAATGAATGATTTGTACATGGATATTTAATGATTATTTCCTGCTGATGTTGTGTGAACATGGAAAAAAAACAAGAATTTTGTTTGTAAGAGAGACAGAAACAAAGAAAAGATGGAGGAAGGCATACCTATGGTTAACTGTTGCTGATATGCAGAAAGCAAATCCATTCATATATCATGATATCATGATGTCCTTCATGATGACATTCTTAACAAGGTATTTGTATATATCTGGTTAATTTTGTGATTGTAGAGATGTTGCACACAAAAACCATTTATTTGCAGTGTTTCAGTGCTAACCAATTAAATCAGACTGTGAGCTGACTCCATTGCTACATCCTTCATTAGTATGCTTTGGTGATTCTGTATATATTCAACAGCTTGTGTAATAATTACATGTTGCTGTAAAAAGCGCCGTCTTTATTGCGCCCTGTGGGGATATTATTAATAAATCCCTGACAAATGAGCATCTGTGTGTGGAAACTCTCCAGGGAGGGGATGGAGGAGATTCTGCCCAGAGAGGCTCACAGTCTGGCTACTGACCGCCTCCACGTCTCAATAACACACACCCAAAGTTGGAAGAACCACATCGTGTCCAGGTTTACCTCCAGGGAGGAGCTCATAAAGGTACCCCTCTCTCTACACATAAAGCTGATACTTTCAGTTTAGAACACCATCATAAATGTTTAGGATTGCTTTACATGCTT
Organism: Acanthochromis polyacanthus; assembly: GCF_021347895.1. Lineage (NCBI taxonomy): Eukaryota > Metazoa > Chordata > Actinopteri > Pomacentridae > Acanthochromis > Acanthochromis polyacanthus. Next base: position 11,951,378 of record NC_067134.1, on the reverse strand, counting down.
GTTTTCCTCCAGTCTATAGCCAGCTGTTTGGTTTTTTTACTGCTTTTGACCCTATAGTGAAACAACAGTCAACACTTGTTAAATGAACGTCTACATACTGTATGTCTGCAGCAGCACAGTAAGGATCTAAGAGCTCCACTTTAACTATCATGTCCTTTAGCTGACATTTAAATAACGCAGGCTTTTGCTCATGTTAGATGCAGATAATGAACTCCTGCTCATTTATTGTTGTTTCATGTGGCTGATTGAGTTTTTACTGACTAGCTGTAACCTTCTTGAACTTCTCCAGGCTCTACTAGCCAGCAGCTTTGTGCCCGTCTATGCTGGACTCACACCAGTGGAGTACAAAGGACAGGTAATGGGTTTGTTCATTGAGCTTTGGAGATTCAGACTCCGCAGTTTTATATCCAGAGGATCAAAATTTGAGGTCCATCATGTTACGTTATTGACATGTATTCAGCAAAAGGAAGAGCTTTGACTGTGTCTTTTAATGTTTATGTTTTTGGCATTTCTGCCCTCATTTGAAGAAGAGAGGAGAAGGATGCAGTAAATGTCCAAACCAGCTGAGAATCAAACCAGGGATGAAGGCATTTGCACCAATGTTATAAAACCTACTTATCCGGCTGTCGGGTCGTCCCACAGCAGCTAATTAGTTAGTATACACGACCGTTTCAAAGTTTGGGGTCATCCAGACAATTTCATGTTTTCCATAAAAACTCACTTTTATTCATGTGCGAACATAATTGCACAAGGATTTTTCTAATCATCACTTATCCTTTCAGCACGATTAGCTACCACAATGTACCATTAGTACACAGGAGTGATGCTTGCTGGAAATGGGCCTCTGTTCCACTCTGTAAAAATCAGCTGTTTCCAGCTAGAGTTGTCATCTACCGCATTAACAATTTATAGACTGTATTTCTGATGGATTTATTGTTATCGTCATTGAAAAAAAAAATGCTTTTCTTTCAAAAAATAAGGACATTTGTAAGTGACCCCAAACTTTTTAACAGTAGTGTAAGTAGTCAAAGTGACTGGTGGTAATGTGTTTTTTGTTGTTTGCCTGTATTTTTTTTTCAGAGGATGAAAATCACTCCCCTCTGAGCGTTTCCCCACCAGCAAAACATCTGACCTCAGAAAACAAACAGAAATATACCAAAAATTAGGAGAAAACACAAGAGAACAGTCGATGAAAGCCAGATAGTAAAGGCCTGAAAGTGCCTAAAATAAGTAACTTGTAAAACACTGTAAAAATTTTTTTTTTTTTGTCGAAGAAGCTGCACACGCAGGTATAAAAGTTTGAAAACTGAATGAAAATGAGACTGTTGACCAGATGAAAACACTAGAAAAGCACTCAGAGAGCGCAGTACTCCACATATGCTGCTTAGTTGACGCATCATTTCCAACGGATGAAATCCGTGACAGTTACCTGCTGACTTGTTCGTGCGGAAAGTATAACCCAGCCTTTATTCACACGGACTCTTACACTACTACACCTGCAATCTCCTTGCAAGCAAATCAAAATATCTGCCGTGCAAAATGCCAGTTGGAGGAAATTAAATTTGTTATGGTCATGTCCTCATCCACTGACCTTTAATGTGTTAAACGACGGGAACTTGCTACTCTGTGCACTTGATTGTCCCTAAAAGCAAACAGCGGAAGTTCTCAAAGGCTAAAAATAGCAAAACCTTATTGTTCAGTCTTTACTCGTAGACCTTCTATGACCCAGCAGACCGCCAATCTTTAAACGCCTCCTGTCGTTGATCCATCAGAAATGGATTGATGGAGGGTTCACTGACAGTCTGCCCATTCTACCCGAGGGACGAACCATCACCGTGTCTCCTTTTGCTGGACTGCAAGATGTGTGTCCCGTCCACAGGGGGAGCTTCAGGACTCAACTCAGACTGGCCAACATGAACATAATGGTGTGTACCAATTTCTTTGAATGGGGAATTCTGACATACCTAGGACTTCCAAGTTGTTTGGCAAAAACAAACTGATGACTAATTGATGGGAACTGTAACTCCTCCCTCCTCCTCCTTACCTAAACTTCACTATGCTGTACAATAAAACAAACACACCACAGAACTCGATTTTAAATGGCAACTTTGAGCAAGTGGAAATTGTGATATATAGTAACACACCACATTAGCGTTGCATCAGCTGCTTTCCATCGATCAGCACCACGATGCAGGTGGCTCAGCCAACTGTTAACTACGTAGCTATCTGGAACACTGTTTATGACGGATTACCAGAGAAGACTAGCCTAGCCGCGCTAGACAACCCACGGCAACGAATTTAATTCTCTGCCAGGGTGGGTCTAGTTACCCTCCATAATTCTCGAGGTTGGATGCTCCTAAAATTGGCCGGACCAATCACCATGAAGTGTAGAGTCAGAAGGCGGGCGTAACTAAGTGACGACAGAGGCGCGACGATTCTGACAGAAACAACCGGAAACAACTAGCCTAGCCGCGCTAGACAACCCACGGCAACGAATTTAATTCTCTGCCAGGGTCGACAACAAAAACGACAACATTCGTTGAGCTCCATTAGCACCGACTCTGAATAATCTTTCTGTTAACATGTCTGTAATATACTTGAGCTTCACCCATTGACTATAAATAAGGCTTCACCGAACTACCGCATCCTCTGATTTCCGGCGTTCTCGGAGCCTATTCGTTGCGTTGATTGGTTGTATACCTACCCAACTGCTGAAGAGTGATTTGATAGACAACCTTTTAGCCCGCCTCCCTCCCTATCGAGCGTGCCTAGACCCTTGCGTCTTCAGAGCATGGGTCTAGCGCGGCTAGGCTAAGAGAAGACAGTTATTGCAAGGATAAAGGCTTTCAGACTGAATCTTACGATGATACACTGTATCCTCCATCACCAAGTACTTGCATCCAGTAGTTTGGGCTTTGTGAAGAGACTTGATGCTTTTTCACTCAGCAAATGTTCTGAGGGGGAAGTTCTGCAGCAGGCGTTCAAGTTGCATATTGAGTTTAAACCACACTTTGGTGGACATATTCCATCCATTCAGCTCTTCTATTCAAGGAGGTTACACATCTGCCCTGGGAGTTGGTGACAAAACTGCTGTATTTACTTTGGAAAAATCTGTTTGGATAAGAAAAAAGGAAGAAGGACTCACAGACTTGGCTCCTCGGTCAATAGCAGGGGTGTTAAGCATACGGCCCGCGGGCCAAAACTGGCCCTCCAGAGGGTCCAGTCTGGCCCGTGGGATGACTTTGAAAAGTGTAAAAATTACAGAGGTGAAAATAAATCCTGTGAAAATATTGAAAGACATTGAACATTGTGCAATATATTGTCAGTCGGCAGCTTCAGTGTGATTGAGTTTGGTTTGGTTGAACACAGCTTTGGGCATTTTTATGTATATGTTTTCTACATTTATGAGGCAGGGGGAGAATGTAACAGTTCCCACTTTACTACACAGATGTGGAAATGAAGGAGACTTTAAAATGATTTCTTGAGCTTGACAAGTTGTAAAATACTGTATTGTTCAGTTCCAGATAACTGCAACTAAATGTTTTGTGCCTTTGCAGACACACTGTGATCTTTAAGTTGTAATACACAAATAATAAACTGAGGCATAACGTTAAAATTTCTCACGTATTCTGGTTAAGAAATTTCAGGTTGTTAGTAATGTTTTATGAAAAGATAATTCATTAAATGTGAACAAAAAATGTACTTTGTTGCACTAAAACAAAGGGAAAAATTTGGATTTGCCGTTATTTATAGGTTATTACGTTATGATTTTACTGGTCTGGCCCACTTGAGATCAAATTGGGCTGAATGTGGTCCCTGAACTAAAATGAGTTTGACACCCTGGCTCTATGGATTGCACTGAGCCAGCAACTTTTATGATTTGAACACAGATGCTTGGGAATGGATCTTTTTTTTTTTTCAGCTACAACAGGCAGGAGAGCTTTGGCCAAGTCTTTCAAAGGAGTTCCCTGATATTTTAGTACAAACTTGATCCCAAAGGTCTGAAAACATAACAGTATTTTTTTTCCACTTCTAAAAGTAGTGCCGCTGTGTAGTGGTAGCCTAGGAGAGATTGGGATTTCTCCAGAATGGTTTCGATGAATACAGGGCAGTCAAAAAAATGTGTCACGACTTCCAGAAAAAAATATGGACAAAAAAAATGGAGGAAACACTGCAAAGCTAAGCAGCTCAAAGACAGACATCAGTTTTAGTTTTTGGCATGATATTGACAAGAGAACAGTTTCCTTTCAATTTCTTTCTGTTCTTATGGTGGATCTTCTGTGGTCGCTATGTGAGAAGATGGTCGTTGTCGACTTTTAAATCGCTGGTTGAGGAACAGCTCCAGACCCACCTGTCTGCCATCATGGCTGATTGGACCGATCATTTCTTTCTTCCAGTCGAACTGCAGCAGATTTAAAGCCTGGTGTAGACCAGGCTTTAAATCTCCAGGGACATTCTCAGTCTAAGCGGCTGTGTGTCAGTGTGAGCAGCTCATCTCCTGTGTCTTTTGCGCTTCATGTAAACAGTAGCTCCTTTATTGTTGAGTTAGGAGTTACTTACCTTGCATTTCTGTGTTTTCTGGGGCCACTAAAAAGGGTTACTCTTACTGAAGCATTCGTGTTTAGCTTTTCTTTGCATCTTATACAAGTTTGTTGACTACCTTTTGTTAGCTAGAGGCATTGCTACCTTGTATTTAGGTTTGACAAAGAAGTTTAGTTATTTTCTGTTGTTATTTTTGCTTTAGCTCTTTTTAACTGTCAAGCTGTCAACTAGATGCATTTTTTTCCGCATGAATATGCGCCGCATCTGAAAATCACACACATGGTGGGCAGTTACTAACGGGGCAACATTGTCACATGACCGCGCTTAAACTTCAGCAGGCCACTATGTAGTCACATGACCGCGCTTTTAGCTTGACAGTCCGGCAGATGAGTGGATAAACAAAGCGGCTCAGCCGCGAACTTTCTCTTTTATTTCGAAAACACTTCAGCAAAAAGTATTTCTGAAAGCATCTGAGGTGAGAAGTAACCTGTGCAGCAGGGCCATGCAGAGACCTGTGGAGGGACAGGTGCTCAAAGTTAAAAGGAGAACAAATTTGAATCACCGTACAGAATCATATCTTACAATAAAACTGGTTGAATTGTAGCAACCCATAGTCATAAAGAATGTAACATGGAATCACAATGTACTGTATCATTGCCCACACCTCATATCTTTGTTAGGGGGCAGTCAATGTTTGACCTGATGGGGTACATTGAATAGCTTCTGTTGAGGGGGTAAAATGACAGGTTGAGAAAAATCACAATTCAGCCTCCTGGCTGCTGCTGTTATCGCTGGAGGTGAGCCGTATTGATCTGAGAGTGTAGACACTAAAAAGAGCATGAGAGAGATGATAGCTGATTAAACAAGTTAGGTTATAAAGTTATATATTTTATATTTATGCACATTGTATTTAATTTGTGTGTGTATATGCAAATGTTATAAACTGAAATGTGTAAATGAGAGGTTGAGAAAATCCATCCATCCATCCATCCATTCTCTATACACCGCTTTTATCCTCACTAGGGTCGCGGGGGGGTGCTGGAGGCTATCTCAGCTGACTCGGGCAAAAGCAGGGGACACCCTGGACAGGTCACCAGTCTGTCACAGGGCGACATATATGAACAAATAATCACACTCACATTCACACCTACGGGCAATTTAGAGCAATCAATTAACCTCAGCATATTTTTGGACTGTGGGAGGAAGCCGGAGTACCCGGAGAAAACCCACACATGCTCAGGGAGAACATGCAAACTCCATGCAGAAAGATCCCAGGCCCAGGCCGGGATTTGAACTGGGGATCTTCTTGCTGCAAGGCAAAAGTGCTAACCACTACTGCACTGTGCAGATGGTTGAGAAAATCCCAATTTAAATTCTTATAATTCTTATTGTTGTATTTATACTGCAGTAGTCCAAAATTACATGAATATGCATGTACATAGTTTTAGTGAAATAAATAGCTTATCCACTGCAACTCACTTGACGCTAAAATGATGCGTCTCTCCAATGCACTTTGCCCATGACAAAAGAAGCAGAAACAAAAATATAAGCCTGGCATACTCTTTCCCCTCAACGTGCTGTGTGTTTAACCACGCACAGCACACAGCTAGCGGCTATAACTTATGAGAGGTGTGCACAGAGTCAGATGCACACTTCACTTCATCTGTCATCTTGCATGAATACACCATGCACGAACGAATACTGCCGCAAAACCTCGTCACTGGACCATCAGTCGTTGAAGTCCACCCTCGGGTCTTCGGGTTCTAGACTAGCAGCGCTACCGCTGAGCTACAGGGCACGTCTGGGTAGTGAGGGACGTCTACATAGATCATGTGACCGACCGAGGGTAGATCTGAATTCTTGTTATTATTTTCGTTTTGTTTATTATTATGTGATGTGTTTTCAGCTGCGATCCATCGAGTGGACACGTACCTTTAGCCCTCGTTGGGTTTTATTTGGTTCTTTGATTTAGCAACATCCACTTTGTCACTTTTCTTGAAGATCACAAAAGAAATGTTCCCGAGCACATTTCAAACCCTCCTTTTCAGAACATCCAGCAACATTTTTAGTTTGTTTCGCCCATCTGCAATGACAATACCTTACCCAAAACAGACAAATGCCATTTTCCACATGCAAGCCTCTATTTAGTCTTGATTGGAGATGTCACAACTGTCTTTGAGCGGCTTAAATAAGTTTAAGATGTTTCCACCATTTCTTCCAAGTGCTTTTAGACCCCTGCAACCGATCCTTGATCACAGAATAAAACACTAAATATCTCCATACATGACTTGAGGTGTTTGTTTTCCCACACAAGTCTCCACCTGCACTTACCAACCATATTCCAGCAAATCCCAGTGCTGTTTCCACCTTCCTCAGTACCAGAGAAAACCAGTCACTTTCTCAGAAATGTTCACAGCCCCAGATGGGAGTTTGGAATACTACTGTGAAAGAATGGGCCAAAAGTCTCCTGCTTTGCCAGTAAAAGCTCTTCAAACTGAGTCTCAGACAGGAAAAAGATCTGTCATCCAGTCCCAAGCTTCAGTGTTCAAACAGGATAAGTTGCTGGCTCAGTGCAATGAAGCAGGAGGAACCTCCTTCCTTTACTGCCTCCACAAACAGGTTGCTCACATGAAGAAAACCTGTAAGCTGAGGGAATCATGTCTGTGACTCTTTCTTCCACTTTCCTCTTTAATAACCACAGCAGTTTTGTCACCAACTCCCAGGATGACTGTGCAGCCTCCTTCGATGAATAAGCTGAGTCTGTCCACCCGGCCAATTTTACCTGTCACTTTATGTCTGGAAAAGGCTTCAATGAACTCAGATCTGACTGTGGAGCTCGAACACCTGCTGCAGAACCTTCCCTGAGGACAGTCACTGCACTTCAGAGTGAAGCAGCAGTGAGTTTCTGCCAAAAAAACAAACGAAAAAATGATCAGAACAAAATAGAGTGAAGGACTGGCTCCATACTTCCAAATGCGAGAGCTTGGTGATGGAGCACCAGCACAATGTTTAGATTGACAGCATTTGCCCTCTTTTTCAATTTTTCCATCATGAACATTTTCCAATATGTAAAAACTGCGTTAACGTCACATTGTCTGATTTTTAGTATCAACTTGATCCCAGAGTAGTAGCTTGCAGTTCCTGTTCACTCTCTACCAATGATGTTGACGCAGCGTTTTCTTTGGTTCACTCAGTTCTCCACGAAGAACATCGAACGTCTGAACCAGGCTCTGTTCCCTCCGTCCACCAGCACCATGCACTCTTTCTATGAAGAAGGATTCGCTGACGCTGTGAGATTCCTGAAGAAAGAGGCCTGGATGAGCTGACGTCCCCTCATGGAAAGCACTGACACCATCATGAAGCAAAGTATCTACTGTAAGAATGGATTTGATTGATATCACTGTATTTATTTCCAGTATGGTTTTAGCTTCTTTCTTTTTTTTTTAATTAAATATTTAAACTGAAGTCGTGGACTGATGGTATTGAGAAACACCCTGATCCAGCAGCCATGTGTGGATGGACTGATCTGTAAATGTCACCTGTGTTGGCCAAATCCTTGAGACATCTTTTTTTTTCTTCCCAGGATCAACGCCCGTGCGGATGTTTATAAAGCTGAGCAAGAAAGATGCTACGTGTCATTGTGAGCTGCAGTCAGATAAGCTTTATCACATCCACATTCTGGGTCTTTTCCTCGAAATGACAGCAACTGAACATGATGAAAGGCCCTCATGTGAACATGGACTCATCAATTTTCCAAGGAGGCATTTAATTTCCCCCAGCTGGAAGCAGCGAGGAAAAAAAAAATATTGGATATCCATTACCCACTTCACAGGAAGTCCATGCTGCCGTCATGGATGTTGGAGGCTCCCTCAGGAACCCGAGGATGGAGCATCGTCTTTGATGTGCCGTATGTTTCTGCCGGGCTCCTCCGCTGCCGGGTTACCGTTTGATTTCCTCTAGCGTCTGGAGACGTGAACAGGTTTTCCATCAGCGTTCAGCCGGTTGAACTGCTGTGTGAGAGCAGCTCCTCCCTCAGGACACGTTCTGTGGAGCCGACCAGACGACTGTCTCACTGAGGAGAACTTCACCTGAAGGGGGTTTGGTAGCACACAGGTAGATACCACACAGTTAAGTTAGATTTTTTTGTCTGCTCAATAGAATTCTTTTGACTGGATGTGACTTGCCTGGAAAATCCAGACTGACTTTATTTATGTATTAATATAAATACAAATGAAGGCAGTCTGGCATTGTGATGATAGGAGACGATTTCAAAAAGGAGGGGCTAACGAATGCAGCTTGAACGAGAAAGAACCAATCAGCGTAACACGGATGTGATGCACAAAGAAATCGACCTTGAAGTCCATGTAGTCCAAACAACAATGGCATGCAGCCGAGAAAGCGTCGCGCTGAATGATTACTGCCGCTTTTGTCACAAAAATCAGCGAATACATGGGGTACTCTCAAGTACAACACTTATTTTTGAAAAGGCTACGCAACAAAAGACTCCTTCCGAACGATTAGCGGTGTTAGGAATAACTTTAAATCGGAGCCAATCCAAGTCGGTGCGTATGCGTAAAAGTTGCTTAAATTTACTCACACGTTTGGAACGGGTCTGTTCAAACAATGGCAAGAAGGCGAAAGTAACGAGCCATCCACTGCCTCCTCATCGTCGGAAACGTCAAGTGAAAAGAGGCAACGACTAATGCCATCCAAAACGCCAAGAGACCACAAAAAGATTCGCTTTGGCCCTCCTCCTCCTCCTCCGGCATCATCTTTATGGGTAATCCAGGCGCTGAAGATGACGCAGCATTAACTCCCGCCTCCCGTGCTATGATTGGTCGTACCAAACTGAACCGGGAGGGAAACGCGATTCAATTCGCCCAATGCCAAACTGACTCTCCTGTATCTCCTAACATGGAGATAGGAGATTACATGGAGATTCAGTTTGGATTTTCCAAGCTAGGATGTGACATAATCACAAGAAAAAGACAGGAAGACATTGTTCTAAAGATGTTAATGATACCTTTTCAAATATTTCTGTGTATTTTTATTTTTACTAGTCTGAGTCATGTTTTACTGGTTTTAAATTTCTAACAACAACCTATGACAGCAAATTGCACGCTAAATATGGCATATATGCCTGACGAAAAAGCTGTTATGACCTTAGAAAGGTTAGAGAGTAAATTTTCCTTCACAAATGGTTGTAAAGACCTACAAACAGTACATCTACAAGATTTGCTGTATAATCGGGATGTCGCGTGTTTGGCTGCTAATTATGGAAGAAGCTTCACTTTCCAAGCATGGCCGAATTTGTGCAGTGACCTTACAGAGGTTTTTAGTTTTGTTTTTTTCTGATGTCTTGAGCAGAGAATTGTCCGTTGTTAAACCAAAACCAGTTTCCACTTCATCCCGTCCTTGGCTCACTGCTATCCAAGACAGCTGTGATTGGTTTAAGCAAACACAAATGAGTTTTAAAGAAGTTTCTCCCAATCTAGAACTCCTTCACTGACACTTGGATGAGACTTTATAAACTTTTCCTGCCTGGAGAACAGCCAGTGACAACTCTGTCTTAGGGTTAAGACAGACAAGCTCACTGGGTTCTCTGGTTTTAGCCACGTCTTGCAACCGACTGGAGAACTACTAAATCAGCTGTTTTCAGTTTTATAGTGGAATATAATGTTCAGTTTTGTAATTTTGGACAATGTAAACATATTCATTTGTCATTTCCAGCCAGAAGAAACCCATTAGTAAAATAGAAATACATTATTACGGTAATTAAAATTTGGTATCATATGAATGATTTTGTTCTTATATGAACAGTATTAAGTTGTATTAGACATGTGTTTCAAATACTTGAAGATCAATACTTGTAATTTAAATGCTTTTTGCAGTTTGTGAAATAAAGTGGCAGATTGAAGGTCCTGTCCAACGGTTGTGGTTTGACAAAGGAGCCCGGCTGTCTGTCTTGGAGCATCTTAAAACCAAAAACTGTCACCTTTATATCCTTTTTAACGTCTGTTGTTTTTGTTTTGCCTCAATGTTTCAGAAAAGGAGAGCTGTAAAAATACAAAATGAGAAAATAAAACCGACTATTTCAACATTTCTGGCCGATCGGATGTTTTCAAGTCCCTTATCTGCTCTGATTTCTGTTGTCAGTCACACTTAAACACAGTTGATCTGATGACAGAATGGCATTAACAATAGATGAAGTGCGTGTTCATAAATATGATAGGAAGTTTCATGGCTTCATTTCAGGTGTAAAATGTGTCAGTCTCTAGCAGCAGCTGTATCAATCCAAGTTCCACTCGGGGACATGAATTAAAAAAAAAAATAAATCAGCAAGACTCAAGCTATAAGATGTTAATCAGACAAACTTTTTGTGGTCAACGAATCAGAAAAAACTGTATTTAAATGTAATCCAGATACAGTTTTCAACAGAAGCGAGTACAACCCTGTGCAGCATCACTAACATGTCAAATTAAACTAAATTGTGTGATGATTTGAGGCTGCGAGAGTGCAAAAAAAATGTTACATGTATGGAATCAAATGAAGTCAAATGTCAAGAAAACATCAATATTTTAAAAAGAAATATTCAAATCGAAAAAGTCTTCTAAAAGAACAAACAGCCACACAGAGATGTACCCACCAGTGTCTCCCCACTGGTGTTATGTAAGCCCACCTGCAGGTTCTGCTAATGAGGGTCAGTTAAGGCTTCCAGTAAACTACAGTTTACTGGACAACTATATTAATATATATTATAATATATACTATATTACTACACAGAAATTCCCCTGCTTGTGTGGGTTTTTTTCCCCTCTCTTTCTTCCTACATTATGTTCCAGCTTGTCGTGTTGGAAAATTCGCTCTCGGTAATGAAACACTGAAGGGGCCTTCTGTCTGGACACGGGCCAGCTAAAGCAGCTCATTTGTTAGTGTAATTATTCAGCTGTTGACTTCAGTGTACAGCACTGAAAAACTGTAGACTCCCGCAATGTGTTATGACTGTGATAAGCAGGTTCAGATCCAGTGGAAAGCGGAGAATGTCGGTTCACGGAAGTGAGCATTTGTCATCTTCGAGCTGCACTGTTCTCTCGCCTTAATGAGAGCGATTCTACAACAGTCTACAGAGAACAAACGGAACAAATACCGTCTCAGGTCTGGTTTGTATGCAACTCACAACACTCATACGTTCTGCTTCCATCCGCATCCTAACTCATTTTGGGAAATATGATTGTGGCTTGTAACCATATTAGGCTTCTGCTGAGAAACAGTGCTGCTGGGAGAACCCCTTGCAGGTATGATGGCTGCTTTTACTCAAGCTAATACACAAATAACCCAACAAGCTTTAATACCGCAAAAGCAAACCTTTGTTTCCTCGGGGCTCGGTTAGAAAATTGTGTTTTTTTCTCCAGCAAAAACACTAATTTGATAACACCCAAAGTGCCTCAGTAAAAGGGCTAACTCTCATACAGGAGACTTCCTCAGTTTTAACTGTCTGGCTATAGGCATTTATTTTCAGCCCTAAATCACAGGGCTCATGGTCCATTAACAACCCAATCCTTCGATCACCTAAAACCTGCAGATAAGAGATGACTCAAGGTGTTAATAGAAATGAAACTGTCTGGAAAAGGAATATTATAAGTACCTGATGAGTGGTGTCTTATGCTGAGAGATGGTGGCAATCCACTACAGCGAGGAGTGCACAGACTGATATATAGCGATAGCCTAGCCCTGCTAGACCCATGTTCTGAATGCACAGCGCCACCCAGCTGCCTGGCATGCATATCCAATCGAATTCCACACACTATAAAGTCACCGTATATGCGCAGATTTTCCTTCAAAACCGCTCGTCTAAACGTGAAATGACAAGACGCCACTTTTGCGTTTTTTGTTAAGATGGTCCTCGTGTAAACGGCCCCTTAGACAGAAACGTAACGGCGGAGCGTTTTCTACTTTTCCACTCTGGAGGCCGGTTTCAAATTTTTGCGTTTTTAAGCCCCCAAAACGCCGTCCTCGTATAAACGATAGGGCGTTTTGTTGAAATATTTTGACGTTTTTACATGCAAGCGTCCTCGTGTAAACGGCCCCTTAGACTGCCCGCAATAAAAGGCCGCTCTGAAAGGTGCAATTTTATCACACAGCATAATGCCACGGATGTCGCAAGAAAAGTGTTGCATTTATATTTTTGTTGATTGTATTTATATACAGCCAATTACAGTTCACATTGTCTCAAGACGCTTTACAGAACCCATATGCCTGAACCCCAAGAGCAAGCCCAAAGGCGACAGTGGCAAGAAAAAATTGAAAAAGGAGAGTAAATGAGAGGGGCTTAGTGCATCATCGGAAGTCACCTCAACATCTAGGCCTATTTGTAGTATAACTAAGGAAAGGTTCGGGGTCACCTAAGCCAGTCGTACCTCTGAGCTTTATCAAAAAGTACAGTTTTAAGCTCAACGTTTAAGAACATCTGCCTCCATACTAGGAGTAGTTCCACAGGAATTCCTCACATTCCCTTAAAGTTTGCCATCACAAGCACTACGGTGACAGTGAAGGATTTCAACATCAGTAAACTGCCACTGCCCACTTTCATTTACCAAAGCTGGGAAAAGACCACATTTGTCACTTCTTTCACTCTATGATGAGGGGGATCCCAAACAGAGGGACGATGTATTCTCACAATGAAGAGAAACACTGCAGTGCATTTTGTCTTGTGACAAAAGCATGTGGGATTTGATGTGCAGCTGCTTTTCTTCCTCAGCCCGGCTGTGGACGCTGCTGCTGGTCAAAGACTGAACACTGGGGCCAGACAGGGATATCAGTCTGATGACCGACTGTCATTAGTAGCAACCTCACAGACACACAGTTCGCAAATTGACATTTAAAAGAAATGCACACGATCTACAGTGAAAAACATGTCAAGCTTTAAAGACATCATAAAGATGGGGATTAACAGCTGTACCTGAATGGTTGCAGTGCTTTTTTTAGCATCCTGTCTGCTTCTTCTTCATCACCTGTCCAGCTTTTTATCCTATTACATTGGGATAAACTGTTCCCACTCTGGTCTGCTTTTTTCCACCATCTCCAGAGAAACATCTCCTGCTCTAATCTGTTAAATGTTGCACCGTGTTCACCAGCTCATCTCTAACTGCGTCTGCCTGCTGTTTGCTGCTAATCAGTTAGTCTGCAGCGGCTTTTTAGGGCTTCTTTGTCGTCAGTAGCAGATGGAAACGAAGCTGATGGAAGCAGAGTTTGAGTGTTGACATGGGCTCATCACTATGAGCAACACCTGAGTCTTTTTTTCCCCACTTTTAGTATAAATAGAAACTGCAGTGCAGCAGGCAGCTGCTTGTCAGAGACCCTTCAGACTCTATTTGGTTTTGTCCAAGAGAATAATGAATCAATGCTCTGGATGGGAGAGGAAATACTGCTACTCCAGACAAACTCAGACAAGTGACAGGTCACATCATTGTCATCACTGACATTTTTTTATAATCTGGTATTCTCCAGTGTTGAGGAGATAAGTCTGGCCTTGTGAGATGAACAAACCCTTGTCTGAATCAAATGAATTATCTGTAAATGCAGGAGTCTTGGTATGTGTCTCTGGATTTAATTTTCTCAACAGCACATCATCGGGCGTGTCGCTGAGGGCCTGCACCGGCATTCCTCTAGTTCAGCAAAGTGTTCTTATGACGAACAAAACCCAAACAGAGCACCAAAACAGTAAACGGTACATATCTTTAACTAAAAGGATCAGAACTGTGACAAGTGATGATCTTCTCTGACAGCATTTATTCATTACTTGAATCAGTTTCAGCAAATGCATGTACATGGTACACACTGAATTCTAGGTTTCATGTAAAATGCTTTTGTGTATTTCCATTTATGTCCAAATTATCAAAGCAGATGCATAAGGCAGCTTTGCTAGCGTTGGTGCTGCAGGGCGTATTTTCTGGTTTGCACATAAAAAAGAAGTTTTTTACTTCGCCAAGGAACGGCGGAGTTATGTGACGACTGGCGTGTGTTTGTTCATCTGTCTGTTTGTCTACAGGTGAACACGACGTCACATGACTGCGATGCTACTATGTCGGAAAGGATACAAAGAACAATTGATTAGATCGTGAGGGTGTTTCCGAGTCCCATAAATTCCCGCCACCCGCTACATATTTAGGTCACTTAACTTGGTATCTGTACATAATACACATCTGTAGCCGAGCCACGCTAGACCCAGCTCTTAAGACACAAGGGTCTAGGGCCACTCGACAGGGAGGGAGGCGGGCTAAAAGGTTGTCTTTCAAATCACTCTGCAGCAACTGGGTAGGTATACAACCAATCAACGCAACGAATAGGCTGACAGAGTTCCTAGAGCGCCGGCGGATTGTGGCTAAGTCCCATTAGCTTCCCAACCAGCGGAGCCAACTGGTATATTAAGGATTTGCCATATCCCGTCGGCATAAGTCCAAATACGTCTTTCTTCTCAGGGAAACACTTCAGTGCCGTCCTTTGTTTATCTTTCAAGTTGAATTTTAGCTTCAAATCTTTAAGGGCTGTGGCCAAAGCCGAGTCGAAAGATAACTGTTTATTGTGCGCCGGTTGTTTCTGTCAGAATCGTCGCACCTCTGTCGTCACTTAGTTACGCCCGCCTTCTGACTCTACACTTCATGGTGATTTGTCCGGCCAGTTTTAGGAGAATCCAGCCTCGAGCCTTATGGAGGGTAACTAGACCCACCCTGGCAGAGAATTAAATTCGTTGCCGTGGGTTGTCTAGCGCGGCTAGGCTAACACATCTGTATATCTAAATTAAATGGCCACATTCTATGGTGCCATGATTTCTGCCGCAAATTTTTGGAACTTTCAGCCGTTAGAAATGATACGACAGAACAGCCTTGGCAGAGCACTGCGCTCTCTGAGCGTTTTTCTTTTTTCTGCATGATTTGACATATTGTTGTGCACGCAACAGTTCCACATCAGTGCAAAAATATTAAGTCAACCACAGCAGTGTTGGACTAAACATTCATCCCCACTGTTCCATTCTTTTGTCTTGTAGGGGTGATTCCCATAACTGCTTCCATTTCGGATCTCATTCTGTGTTTAACAAATATATTGTTCAGCTCTCGAGCCTCTCATTTATGCTTTTTTGTGTATTTCTGATATCTGGAGAGCTCCCATTCGACTCTCAATTTGGCCATCCTCGACTAATTTCCACGACTCCCCTGTGAGTGGGGGAGGCGAGGAAGAGACGCAAGGAGGGAGGAGTTGGGCCACCCTTACTTTTGGAGTGAAGTGACGTCAATTCAATATGACATGGTGCAGTGTTCTGTTACAGCCTGCTACTATATTTTATGATCTCCACCAGATAAGGGATGGCATTTACAGTATATATTTAATGTGACAATGATGTACACTACCATTCAAAAGTTTGGGGTCACTTAGAAATGTCCGTATTTTTGAAAGAAAAATATTTTTTCAATAAAGATAACATTAAATGAATCACAAATACAGTCTAGACATTGTTAATGTGGCTATAAAAATGGCTATTCTACCTCGAAACAGCTGATTTTTAATAGAATGTCATAGGGGTACAGAGACCCATTTCCAGCAACCATCACTCCTGTGTTCTAATGCTACATTGTGTTAGCTAATCGTGTTGAAAGGCTCATTGATGATTAGAAAACCCTTGTGCAGTTATGTTAGCACATGGATAAAAGTGAGTTTTCATGAAGTCACATGGAATTGCCTGGGTGACTCCACACTTTTGAACAGTAATGTATGTTACACATTCCATATTTGTCAGATCTGCTCCAGTGGTTCATTAATTCCAGCTACGCATCTTATACCAGAGAGACTTCCGCTAAAAGATGCATCGAAGACACACAGCCTCTCCTGCTCTGTCCTCCAGATGCATTTTAGGAATTGAGGCATCCGTCAAGATGGCACCCTGAGATCAATTCCTGGGTCACAGGCAGGAGGACGGAGGCTCAAAGTAGAGAAATGAGATCAGCCTTCGGTGACTTATGGCAGTGCAAGTTTGCCTCCTGATGGTTTTACATTCACGGCGCTTGCAAAAACATCAGCAATTAATGCAGCTGTTCACTGAATGATGAATTCCAATCTACTTTTTTTTTTTCTCTGCAGCTACAAAAAAAGCTTCCAAATGAGGAGCAAATACTGTTTTCTATACAGGAAAAGGTAATGAGTAAATAAATGTCATAAAAGCAACCACAAGAAAATGTACATGTGTTTGATTACAAAAAAAAAAAAAACTGTTGTGTACACTGATTTTGCTTTTGTAGAAGAAATTTCAGTCTCGGTCCTTCAAAGTTTGCTGTAATGGTGTGTTTTCTTAGTATTTCCGGTAGTGCAGTGGATTTACAAAGGGTCTGCAAAGGTAAATTGACCCAGAGCATTTTCAGGGCATACATTTTGTAGGAATGTCAGAGGATGGATCAAAGGGTAGGGATGGGCTGTGTACAAATATAGAGGGTAAGACAAAAGGAACATATCAGAGGATGGATCAAAGGGTCGGGAGGAGGTTCAAAGTAAATACCAAGGTGGACAGTGGTTAATTTGCGTCTAGTTGCTAATCAGTAACAGAGGGTAAGACAACAGAACAAAAGGGTGATTGGATCAGAGAGTCTGGTAAACATTTGCAAATAGAAAGGTGTGATAACAAGAAGATGGGGGTATGACAGATGGTAAAAAAGGATGAAAGAATTGTGGATCACCATGGGAAATGGAATGAAGGGGTGACGTGACAGCAGTAACAATATGTGTGCTATTTCTTTGTTACTGTGAATGACAGGTGGAATAATGTTCTGATTTCGGTTTCACGTTGAGGCTGCTGTGTGAAAGTCTCAGGGGGTCAGAAGTAGCACTGAGGTCACAGATGAGATTAGTTTAGTGTCACTATTAAGTATAGTTATCTTGTGCTGCAGCCTGACAGTCTATTGATCCTGCTGGCACTGGCAGAGCTGAGTGAGTGTAGAGCAGCAGGGCTGCAGCCACGGTCTCCATATCACCTTCCCTGCAGTTAACTGGCCCTCCACAGGCTTCACCGACCTCTGATGAATCTCCACGGCCTCCTTCATCGCGGCCAGGACAGAGTGAAAGACCGGCTCGGTGTCAGGGGTCAGTGGTGTGGTCTCTGATGGGTCCCTGGTGAGATCAAAGAGCAGTGGAGGATCGTGGTAGGTCACGTACTTTGGTGAGCAGAAGCAGACCTGTGTGTGGAAACAGGCCGTCTGGTCCTCTGGGTAGAAGTTTGGAGTGAAGTAAAAAGCTTTCCACACAGAACTGCCTGAAGAAACAGATAAAACCAGTGGGGGTTACATTCCTTTAGACACTTTGTTTTATGGTCAGTTTGCCATTTAGATGAGCTTCATTCAATCTTATGGCTACTCGGAGAAAGAAATGTCATGCTTTGTGAAATACTGCAGCTGGAAAAATACCAGACAAACAAATGTCAGTGTGTTCATACGACACTGTTACAGTCTGCGACTAAATGGTCGTGTTTTACGACAAAAATTTGAAACCGTGAGTAAATTTTTCATCTACTCGTACATGTGCAACCGGTAAATTTGCCGTTTTGTTTTTTTTATTACTGAATATTTTCTGTTGCTGACAACCTTCTGCTCCACACTTCAGCCCGGTAGTAATGCGCAAATGAGCTGGTTTGCTAACCGACATTATCTCCAAAAGAAGACGAACACCTCAGAAAAAGAAGGCGGCGAGCCAATGTGTGCGAGAGCGCAGGGGGCGAATAACCCCTGTGATTGGCTAATGTGTGAAAGGAGGCGGGTCTTTGGGTTATCGCGCGAATCCACAGGTTTCGCATAACTCTTGTAAACAATGACGAAGAGGACTATAGCCACGTGTCCACTAGATGCCTAGCATAGCCGCGCTAGACAACCCACGGCAGCGAATTTAATTCTCTGCCAGGGTGGGTCTAGTTACCCTCCATAAGGCTCGAGGCTGGATGCTCCTAAAACTGGCCGGACCAATCACCATGAAGTGTAGAGTCAGAAGGCGGGTGTAACGAAGTGACGACAGAGGCGCGACGATTCTGACAGAAACAACCGGCGCACAATAAACAGTTATCTTTCGACTCGGCTTTGGTCACAGCCCTTAAAGATTTGAAGCTAAAATTCAACTTGAAAGATAAACAAAGGACGGCACTGAAGTGTTTCATTGAGAAGAAAGACGTATTTGGACTTATGCCGACGGGATATGGCAAATCCTTAATATACCAGTTGGCTCCGCTGGTTGGGAAGCTAATGGGACTTAGCCACAATAAACCGGCGCTCTAGGAACTCCGTCAGCCTATTCGTTGCGCTGATTGGTTGTATACCTACCCAATTGCTGCAGAGTGATTTGAAAGACAACCTTTTAGCCCGCCTCCCTCCCTGTCGAGCGGCCCTAGACCCTTGTACCTTCAGAACATGGGTCTAGTGGCTAGGCTACTAGATGCCATTTTCCCACAATAGATACTTTAATAATCCTGAGGGAAACATAACTGCACAAGGGTTTTCTAATCATCAATTAGCCTTTCAACACCATTAGCTAACACAATGTACCATTAGAAATCACAGGAGTGACAGTTGCTGTAAATGTTCCTCTGTACCCCAATGGAGATATTACATTAAAAAAGCTGTTTCCAGCTAGAATAGTCATTTACCACATTAGCAATGTCTTATCTAGAATGTAGTTAGAATTAATTTAATGATATCTTAATTAAAAATAGATACATTTTCTTTCAAAAACAAGGACATTTTTAAGAACGGTAATGTGTCTTGAGACCAGTTTTGCAGCATGTTTAAGATTTCTCCAGAGTTTCATTGAGGTTCAGAAGCATGTGAGGGTGACTTCAAAAGCTTCAGCTTATGTTCCTTGTAGCACTTGAAACAGGCAATTGAAACAATAAATTCAATGTTAAACAGTTTTTTATCAATCAAGTGAGAAATGGGTTGTTTTTTTCCCCACAAACATACAATCACATCACTCCTGACTCCTTTTTGTGGCCAGAGGAGTCATCTACTGCTGGCTGACAGAAAAAAATGCATGTGCACTCTCTCAATCATTGTCAAGGAGTTCTTCTCATCAAACGCTGCTACTGCTTGCCTCCAAAGACATTCCTTGCTCTCTCACTTGGCTCACTTTATAGGCATTAGTTAGCTTTATTTTCAGATCCTCAGTCAGTTCTTTGTTTTGAGATCTGTCACCAGCTGAGAATTCCTAGTGGTAATTCCTGACCTTCCTTACAAGTCCTAAGGAGTCATTTGGGCCAAACAAACCCAACAAATTTTTAGAAATTTTACAAATAAAAGCGGCTTAAACTTCTGAGGCCTCATTTATAAAGCTTGCGTACGCACAAAACGGGTTGTGATTTATAAAAACAAACTTGGCGTGACAATGTGCGCCAACCTTGATTCTTGATGCTTCCTTACGCACAAAACAGGGCGTAAATCACAAACTTTGCGTAGAAAGTGGCGTACGCTGTGTACGTTGTGATTTCTAAAACAAACTTGGCGTGAGAACGTGCGCACCAGTGCGCCAACTTTGATGCTTGCTGAAGCATATTTTGGAGACAGAGGGAACGGCAGTGCCAGAGGATGAAGTGGTGAATTGAAACCAGATTGATCTCAAACCTTTATTGTTATCACATATTAGACTTGTAGAGCCGGATAATCATAAACCCTTATTGTTGTAGATGTTCATATAGTGCGCCATTCGGCCGACGACTGTATTTGCAGAACTATGTTCATATATTAACAGGGGCGGATTGAACGTTATTTCATTCGGTCGTTTGACCGAAGGGCCGGTATCTGGGGCCGGTGCGGTGATCTTTATTAACTCATTCTGTTTACTGATCACCCGGCGCCCGTGTGGCTCATCAGGGAAAGCAGAAGACCCATTTGCAGGGGTGGTGTCCGACGCAGTGGCTCGGGTTCGGTTCCTGCCCGCGGCACTTTTATGCATGTCTTCCCCAGACTCTTCTCCCCATTTCCTGTCACTCTTCACTGCAACTATCACAGTAAAAAGGCAAAAAAAAAAGTAAAGAATTTTGTTTATTTATCCATATGCGGCCGAATGGGATGAGCGTCCAACCATTAATCAGCCCTGTACAGGCACGCAGGCACACATGCTTCACACCACAACTCCCGAGTGAAAATGAATTTGTCTATGTGAACCGAAAAAATGCACATTCAATCAGTGTGCAAATTATTTGTACATCGGACATGATCATAGCAAATTTAGTGGCAGGGTGGCCTGGGTCACACATGACTCATTCATCCTGACGCACAGCAGTGAAAAGACTGCCGGCCGGCGCTGCGTAAAATGCCGTGGATCAGCAGCTTATTTATATACAGATACATTCATGAGTTACTTTGCATTGACCATTCATGGTAAAATGTGGGTGTGTTGTGGGCGGAATGTGAGGTGGATCCACCTGTGCAATCTTCCAGCTGGTGTGTGATTTATAAAGAAATTGCATGCAGCTGTGCTTACGCACAGTTTTATAAATCAGGGGCAAAGGGCATACGCCCATTTCGGATTTTCGGCGTACGCAAACTTTAGTATGAATCCTACGCAATGTTTTATAAATGAGGCCCCTGCTTAGTGTCTGTGTGAGTGGAGTATGGATACAAGATGTGCAACAGACTTACTGTTTTGAGGATGCCATCTGACAGCGTTCAAGTAGGCGTTACAGTAATGGAACAGAAACTCATGGTTTGACCTTTCGACTTTCCTCTGCAGCAGATCCATCAGGTCATGACCGTCCATCTCCCTGCAGACCAGAGAACAGACCATCCACTGTAAATAATCATCTCTGATACAAACACAATCACTCATTACTGTTAATCATATAGCTGAAGAAACCTTTAATCAAAGCATTTGGATTACCTTAATACACCCCTTCCTCATTAGCAAACATGTTTCCCCAGCTCAGATTCACCCAGTGAATCGCTCAGACTCTCCCTATCTCTTCCTTCTTTAAAATGCGACCTAGATTTCAGGCTGCACTTGTTTTGACTGACATGTGGAAGCAGATCTGTCTCAGCGCTGTGCAGCCTCACCTGTCCTCTGGGACTGAAGCTCCGCTCAGCTGCACCACCGTAGGAAACAAGTCCATGTTGCTGGTGGGCTCGTCTATCTGCCTGCCGCTGGGAATCTTCCCTGGCCAGCGCAGAATTCCTGGGACCCGGATCCCTCCTTCCCAATTTGTGGACTTCCCTGCTGCTCATATAGGAATAAAGAAGAACACAAAGTCATGAAAGTAGTTCTCATCCAGCTATCATAACTCAGCATGTCTGGCCTCGAAACAGTGCTGGGTTGGTAACTAAAGGAGTGACTTGCTTCATAAGACTTGCCACTTGCAGAGATAAAAGGGCATAGCAGACAGTGCCTGCCTTACAAAACTCTCCCTGCTCTTTGAATCAGGTCTACTGAGCCCAAACAGAAAAATGACATCAAATCTGAGTCCATACTGTGAACTTTGTTTGGTGGAGAGATTTAAATCATTGCCAACAGCCTGCTGCTAGCTCTCTTAGGAACAACTAATTCACTTCCGGTCTGGTATGTGAATAAAATAAATACTCTTCTTTTAATTACAATTTTGTATTCATGACTGGAAGTTTTCAACACATACCACTGAAAGATTGTATTATAGTGCTGTGGGGTTTTGCTTCAATAATTTCCTGGGAAGTTTCCTGGAGGGAACAATGCAATTTAGACCAAAGACAATGGAGATGATAGCCTAGCCGCGCTAGACAACCCACGGCAACGAATTTAATTCTCTGCCAGGGTGGGTCTAGTTACCCTCGATAAGGCTCGAGGCTGGATTCTCCTAAAACTGGCCGGACCAATCACCATGAAGTGTAGAGTCAGAAGGAGGGCGTAACTCAGTGACGACAGAGGCGTGACGATTCTGACAGAAACAACCGGAAACAACTAGCCTAGCCGCGCTAGACAACCCACGGCAACGAATTTAATTCTCTGCCAGGGTCGACAACAAAAACGACAACATTCGTTGAGCTCCATGAGCACCGACTCTGAATAATCTTTCTGTTAACATGTCTGTGATATACTTGAGCTTCACCCATTGACTGTATAAATAAGGCTTCACCGAACTACCGCATCCTCTGATTTCCAGCGCTCTAGGAGCCTATTCGTTGCGCTGATTGGTTGTATACCTACCCAATTGCTGCAGAGGGATTTGATAGACAACCTTTTAGCCCGCCTCCCTCCCTGTCGAGCGTGCCTAGACCCTTTTGCCTTCAGAACATGGGTCTAGCAGGGCTAGGCTATGGAGATGAAGCTCTGAGGCAGAGAATCCAGTTATTTCTGCTTTATTAGGACATATTCTAGCTTAATGCCCTTGAAAGGAAAACTCCTTTGAAACCAAAGTAAACATGAATTATTTCTTAAAACCAGGGTTGAAAACTTTGTTTTGTGTTCACACTGAAGTGTAGATAATTTTCATATTTGCTTAAGCTTAAGGCAGAAGGAGACGTTGTGGGGGTTTAGCAAGCAATGGGGCACCATCACAAAGACTCTTGTGGTGGATAATGGCCCTTAAGCAGTGCTGACATTATTAAGTCTAGCCGAAGATCCTTATCCCAGCTAACCTTGTCATGCTTTGTCTGTTGTGGGTTTGGTTTTTTTTAGGTTCCTTGTCAGACTGAATTTCCCACTCTCGGAGGTTTCATTTGTTTAACGAACCTTTTTTATTTAAAATTTTACCCTCTGCCACCCCTACCCCGTTCCCATACGTTTTTCTTTTTTTTCCTTTTTCCTCAAGACAGGCGCGCTGCACGGTGGCGATGCCGAGCTGCTATTGGCAGGGTAGCTCGAAAACAAATTTCATAGTATATGAAAGTGTGCAATGACAATGAAGTTCTTCTGAGTTCTTCTGATGACGGTGTTTCTTCAACTGAATGTCTAATTTAACTGAGCTGCCCTTTTTCTGTGTATCGAAAAATCTCCACTGCATCTCTTACACTTTAACAATTATGAACTGATAACGCAGTCAGCTAATGCAATGCAAATAGTTTCAGATTTGCGTCCCCAATGGAAAGTCATTTCCCTCATGACTGGGACCAAACTACATAATACTTTTAGGAGGCTCTTGTTTTTTATAAAAGTGTGTTAGCTTTGGTTTTATGTCACTATTCCTTCAAAGGGTTGGAAGAGGCTGGATGGGTTAAAGTCAAGCGTAAACTAACCGTGACGTCACCCGTTGGTTTCAATGCCGAGAAAATGAAGCCCGGATTTTACTACTTCCTGGTCGCCGTTTTGGATTTTTTGGAGCCAGTGACGTAAAAAGCGTCATCAAACAGACTGGACCGGAGAGCAACTCGGGGCAGGATTGGCTGAGGACTCTCTTATCCCGCCCACGTTTTACCGCAGAGGCTTCTGTTGCTGTCTATCAAGTATAGCCACGCCCCCTGGCTCCGCCAACTTTAAAGATTTATTTAAAATTCAGTATTGATTTATTTTAAGATCGGCCACCTGATCTCTCATTTTGACCATGAAAACTAACGGGAAAAAATCCTGAGCTGTAGAAAATCAGTCTATCAAATTTTATTTTTTCCAAAAATGAATTGGGGTCTATGGAGAAAAACCTTTTTGGAGTCAACCCTAGCGGACGGCGTGATATTGCAAGTTTTTGACACTTCCGGGTTGGCTTCAATTCTGGAGCCAGATGCTACGTCCACTATATATACAGTCTATGGTTAAAGTCTATCCATTCATCAAATAATGGTACCTTTGTTCCTACATCACCAGCATACCTTAAAACTGTTTTGTATTACTTTATTTTTAAAATAATACTATACAAACACAGCATTCCAGTGATGTCCTTTTCTGATTGATCCTTGATTGCTGTGGTAGGAAGAAGATAAATTTAGATAATTGTGCACATAAAAACAGCATTTAAATTCTCACTCACTTTCTTGATTCAAACCCTCATCAACATGGCTTTAGAGGACATCTCCAAAGACTGACATCTTGGATTCTGGCATGTCAGTTACCACTGACATCTGAACAGCTCCACCATTTGTCGTCAAAAATCTTTTCAACTTATGACCATGTCTTGGTATCTTAGAACATTTAATTTTTAATTCTAATCCCATCATTTGGTCTGTAAACGCTCGGTAGGTTGTGTACCATGTTTATGTAGATTCAAATGAATTAATGTTGCTTTTTCAGTCAATTTCGCTTCATGTTATACCTTTATATATTCCATTCCATCCTCCCATGACCTCCCCACTTGCAGATATTTCCTCCAGGTGAGCCCCCTGGTCTGAAGTCAGGTAAACAAGAGTGTTTTCTCCCAGGTTCAGTCTTTCCAAGGTCTCCATGATCTGGCCTGAGAACAGACAATATACACAACAGTCTGCATATATTGATAATGTGATCAAACAATGATATTTGATTAAACAAAAGTACTTGGGAACACTATTAAAATCTTTAAACCAATGTTAAGTTCAAGCATTTTTTTTTTTTTTTGGGAAAGTGATCAGTAAATATGTCCTCATAGGTGTAATCAACGGAGTGCATGCAAGTGAGTGAGAGACAAATGAAGCAGGCAGAAAGACACAGAGACGCAGACAGAGGGAGCCAGAGGGACAGAACAACGAGAGATAAAACATGGGGAGAGTGAGGAGAGCTGTAGGAGAAAGAGAGACAAGGAAGAGACAGGAAGAAAGGAGAAAGAAGGGAAAAGGAAGGAGAGGAACAGGGATCTTAACAGTTCGTTCACTTAGAGTGATGTTTATGTCTCCTGGTGACTGTAAGTCCAGCATTCAGTCCCTCTTTAGCTGTTTACTCTCCAACAGCCTTGGCGAAAAACATTCAGTTCTTTGGCTGCAAAACCACAACTAAAAACAATGAATGACTAAAAAGTAGCGCACAATTTGTCAGATGAAATGATTTATTTGCTCTTCTCTCTACTAGTGGCACCTAACTGAAATGGGCTCTAAGCCAAGAGTCACTGACAGAAATGGAAGTCAGAAAGTATTTAACCCATAAGAACCACGGTGACACCAGTGTAACAAACACTTTGAGCGCCCCAGTTCTCTTCCTTGTAAAGTTTTATGTCTGACCTTAACTCATTCAGTCCTTTTAGGAAAAATGAGTCTGGGTTCTTATGGGTTAAAGCTCGTGTCCGGAGTTTCCGTTTGTCTTCAATTTATGTATCATTGTTTAACAAAGCTTAAATGTGTTAGTCTAATTTGATACTATAATATAATGTTAGTATGACGTGATATGCAAATCCGGCTTCCTCTCATAGACCCCCATGTTTTTCCAAAAAGCACCGATCGGCAGCCAGCCAATCAAGTTCGAGCTTCCGCTTTGTCATGCTGTCAATCAACGGTTACGTGGACAGCAAGCACGCCCATGCAGAGGTGCGTGAGCTACGCACTTCTAAATGTAGAAGAGTGAACTTACCTCGGATATATCCATTGTCTGCTAAACATCAAAACAGGCAAGATGCTGCAGCACTCCGGGCACTCCTCTCAGGTACTGCGCGCGTGCACAAATAAAGGGGCGAAATCAGAGGGAGGGTGGGACCAACAGTGTTTTGGGAGACGTTGCGATTCAAACTCGGAGTTTGCGATTCAAACTCCGGACACGAGCTTTAAGGCTGAACAAACTGTGTGCTTTGCTGTGTTCATGGGTTTTGCTGGCAATCGCAAAAACAAAGAGCAGCGCCAGACTTAGCGCTAACTTTTCTGACCTACCTACACTCCAGTCCACCTCATGGACGGCATCCCCATAGATGCCGTGACGGCTCGTTCCCCTGAATGCCACCGAAGCAAACATGGCTGTGTGTACTTGGACAAAAGAGAAAAACAGCAGGAAAGGTCTGGCTGAGTTCCTGCAGACATGGAAAATACAGCATTTAAATAAAAGTGAAGGAGCAAACTCACTTTAAAATTGCGCTCTTTGAAGTGACACTTCAGATCGAAGTCAGGAATTTACAGCTTAAGTGCTTCTTTCTTTGTTTTTAATGTGATTTCTTTACTACGCGGGCTCTCTAAAATGCTACGTGTGGCACAGAATTATGAACTGTGTAAAGCGAAGGACAATTTTGATCATTAATGAAGTCTATCTGCAAGACTCGCAGAGCTTCCTGGTCCATGTGAATCAGAAATATTGCCATATACCTCTCTATGAAATCCACCGCCTCATGAGTCATCCTCTGCGTCAGGTTTTCAGATGTGAATGGCTGCTCTATGATGCTGTGGTCCCTCAGGAGAACACAGTTGAAATATGGGATCATCAGGAAAAGTCCTGCTCCCAGAACTGTAACCACAACCACCAGAGACAGCAAGCCCAGGATCAGCCCTTTGCGGATGGTGATGATCCTGCCTTGGTGGAGGAAAACTGCAGTGACCAAAATGATGCCCAGCGTCCCAAATGGAAAATGTTTCTGGATCTGGAAAACGGTGCCGTGTCCGGGTTTGCAATCCCGCAGGTTGGTCAAAGGGATACCGAAGAAGTATTTAAAGCCGTGGGTACTGGGGTGGTGGCAGTGATCGTCACTGCTCTTGCAGTTAAGTCCTAAGTGCCATTTTCCTGCCGACAAGAAAAAAAAAATGCAAAGAAAAAAATCAGAAAAGAAAAAAAACATGAAAAGTGAAAGTCATTTTTGAACAGCAACAATAGAAAAGCTGTTCAATACACAACGGAAAGAAGTACACCGCCATTCTATATCACCTAAAAATTTAATGATTCAAACTGCATCAATTTGAAATAATTCTATTATTTACAAACGTAAAAGATTTAACACACTCAACTGGTTTAACATTTCAACCAAGCGTAAACTAACCGTGACGTCACCCGTTGGTTTCAAAGCCGAGAAAATGAAGCCCGGATTTTGCTACTTCCTGGTCGCCGTTTTGCATTTTTTGGAGCCAGTGACGTAAAAAGCGTCAAACAGACTGGACCGGAGAGCAACTAGGGGCAGGATTGGCTGAGGACTCTCTTATCCCGCCCACATTCTACCGCAGACGCTTCTGTTGCTGTCTATCAAGTATAGCCACGCCCCCTGGCTCCGCCAACTTTAACGATTTATTTAAAATTCAGTATTGATTTATTTTAAGATCGGCCACCTGATCTCTCATTTTGACCATGAAAACTAACGGGAAAAAAATCCTGAGCTGTAGAAAATCAGTCTATCATATTTTATTTTTTCCAAAAATGAATTGGGGTCTATGGAGCAAAAGCTTTTTGGAGCCAACCCTAGCGGACGGCGTGATATTGCAAGTTTTTGACACTTCCGGGTTGGCTTCAATTCTGGAGCCAGATGCTACGTCCACTATATATACAGTCTATGATTTCAACATCGTTTACCACATTACAGAAAACAAAAGACACAGGTTGCCACCAAAAATCACAAAACTAAGAAGAAAAGCACTCAGGGAGCACAGTACTCCACCAAGGCTCGTATGGCACTGTCAACAATGCAGCATTTTTTTCTAATGCAGCATTTGTTTATTAGTTATTGATGATCAAAAATCACAGCAACATAGAATGTGGCAACTTAATATAGATGTACCCACAAACAAAATGACTTTGCCCTGAGCACAGGCCTGTGTTATGCATGTGTACTAGCCTAGCCGCGCTAGACCCATGCTCTGAAGATGCAAGGGTCTAGGCACGCTGGACAGGGAGGGAGGGGGGCTAAAAGGTTGTCTATCAAATCACTCTGCAGCAATTGGGTAGGTATACAACCAATCAGCGCAACGAATAGGCTGACGTAGTTCCTAGAGCGCCGGCGGATTGTGGCTAAGTCCCATTAGCTTCCCAACCAGCGGAGCCAACTGGTAAGGATTTACCATATCTCGTCGGCATAAGTCCAAATACGTCTTTCTTCTCAATGAAACACTTCAGTGCCATCCTTTGTTTATCTTTCAAGTTAAATTTTAGCTTCAAACCTTTAAGGGCTGTGGCCAAAGCCGAGTCGAAAGATAACTGTTTATTGTGCGCCGGTTGTTTCTGTCAGAATCGTGGCGCCTCTGTCGTCACTTAGTTACGCCCGCCTTCCGACTCTACACTTCATGGTGATTGGTCCGGCCAGTTTTAGGAGAATCCAGCCTCGAGCCTTATGGAGGGTAACTAGACCCACCCTGGCAGAGAAATAAATTCGTTGCCGTGGGTTGTCTAGCGCAGCTAGGCTACATGTGTACATTATGTATGGATACCGGGTCGTGTGACCTATGTATGTAGCGGGCGGCAGGAATTGACTCGGAAACACGCCCACAATTTAATCAAATGTTCCTTGTATCATTTCTGACGGATAAGTCCTGATAAGTCCACAGTGGTGATTATGTAGTAGGATCGCAGTCATGTGATCGTCAGCAGACAGCTGATGTAGTGTTCACTTGTTGTCTTAGCTACAGTGACACCGTGCCACTATCTCGCAAATATAGAGAAATTTTGATATATCTGTGGATCCAGACTATAAGCTGCATCACTGCCAGAATCGAATCAGGCGTCATTTCTGACCATCCCTGAAAATTTCATCCAAATCCCTTAACCCATTTTTTAATAATGTTGCTAGCAGACAGACAAACGTACGCCGATCGTCACATAACTCACATGCCACATTCCTTGGCAGAGAAATAATTAATGTAATTCAGGTTTTGACTAACAGGAGATAACATTTAGTTTGTTCCTTTCAGCTGTTTGTATGAGTTTTTCCTCTCAGTTTCACATATCCCATGTCTGAAAGGGTTGAAGTACAAAAAACAAACAAAAAACAGTAGTAAGAGCCAAAAAATCCACAACTTGTGAAATGAAGGAGAACTGCAGTGTACCTATAAGAGCGGTCTCATAGCCTTGTTGTTTGGCAAGCTTAGCAAAGGTGACCTCTTGGCTGGGAAGACCTCCAGATGCTGCATTAAAGATAAAAACGCCAGGTCCCCAATGATCAGCCAAGCCTGTTGAAAAGAAAATTGGGATAAAAAGAACCCATTATTTTCGGTCACTGTTTTAAAGATTCATTTGCATGTATTTTTAACAGTTTGCAAAGAACAACATGGCAAAATCCACACAGGTTTCAGCTATAATTGCGGTCTATAGTGCATCTACTAAATACTGACATGAAGCAGGCAAATACTTATGCAATGACTTCTAATTAATTGGTGACACTTTGTAGAAATCTGTTGTCCATGCATTCTTGTCAAAAAAGCCATCTAAATCAGCCATGAGTCAATGTTAAAAAGCAATAGAATGGGAAAATTTCTGAAAAGGGTGAATAGTTTTTCATGTCCCTTTATATGAGAAAAACAATCTGCCTTAATTTTAAAATGATGTGTGTCTACAGCTTAGATTATAAATACTTTGTGCTTGAAAAATGTGCACTATTAGTAAGAACATAATATCTAATATATGATATAATCATAAGATAATAATAATAATGGGTTCCCAATTATCACCTCTGCCTTTTGAAAAGAAAAATGGAGAGGAAAAAACACATCATTTTGTGCACTTTTGCATGGGTTTTTACACAGATACAGTAGAGGAGGGGAAAGCTTAGGTCATCACTTATTTCTTGTTTTATAATTTTCATTAATCAACACTTCTTTTAGAACTCTGTTTTCACTTTGACATAAAATCTTCTTAAATTGCAATTTTTTGTCGAACACTACTTAAACTGACCGTATGTTTAAAAAGAAAAAAGGGGGGAGATAGGGGGGGAAAAAAAGGGGTTGGACAATGAGAAATCTAATCCTCATACGAATGGGAATAATTGTCAGTCTTTTTCAAAATGACAAGACTGTTTTTGTGTTTTAATAAAGCATACTGTACATACTGCCTTCTGAATAATTCAATAACTTCCTGCAAGAGGTAAGGCTCTGTTAGATGTGGCAGTGTTTAAACCGTTCAGCTGTCTGCGGACATCGCCTGAGGACCAACATTAAGCACCGTGTTGTGTCGGTGTGTTTGAACTCGCCTGAGCGTATCGGGTATCGTCCGGTGAGAAACGCAGCCCTGCTGGGCGTGCAGAGGCTCCCTGCAGCGATGTGGTGGGTCAGCTTCGCCCCTTCTCGTGCCAGCTGGTCAATATTGGGGGTCCTGCAAAAATCACATCATCAACTCTGTAAATCCCTCATTGGAATTCACATTTGCTTTCTGAGGGGGAGCCTCGGGGAAGAGCTTAACTGCAAGGAGCTCAACTGCAACTGCGAAGAGGAGAGGAAATAATGGGCCTGATGCTGCGCGGAAATGGGAAACCATCTGATGTAGCCTCGCTGGTTTTGCGCTTGTGTCATGGGGGACGAATAATCTCTCCCATTTGAAATATTATCCGAATGCCCCGCTGGACGACTGCAAAAACTGCTCACATTGATTCATTTTTGTGGCATTTTGCTGCGGCACAGCAAACTGGAAGCACAACACTGACTGTGTGTGTTTGTATCGCTTCATGAAGATGATGCAAACACATCGAGCAGACTCACACAAACACAATCTGTAATTGAAGCAAAGGCACCATTCAGTGAAAGCAGGAAATAAGCCACTGTGTTCATAGATTCACGTCTCTCCTTGCACAACTTCTTGCAGTGCTTCCTCTACGTTGATTTAGGCGTGGTGGGCCGCCATTCCTAAATCCTGGCCGCCGCTCCTTCAAATTTCTTTTTTCGTTTGTCACAAATGCACCACTGCCGCATGCCTCCACCTTCACAGCAGAGTCCTGCACTGTGTCGAGTACCAAGGTAATCTACAGATAACTATCTTGCTCAGTATCTACTCTGTGGGGAGTTAATGTGACGTTAATTATTTGCGAAAGCGCGGCCTTGAAAGTGACATCACGTGAAGCACCCAGGCAGCAGGTCAGAGAGTCAGAGGAGTGTTGTACTGGAAAATAGGGCAGCGACTTATCGGAGAAAAGTCATTAGCTTAAGATAACTCATAACGTATTTTACAAGTTAAACAGGCATTCACAAAATATTGATGACCAGCTAACATTACGTAACATACCAGTAGCTGAAATTAATTGGGCATGGAGCCAGCTAACATGAGTAAACTATCGTAATTTCCGCACTAGTGAGCGCACCTGAACAGCATTTGAGACAATTTGACTGTAAATTGAATTGAACTTTTAGCTTTTCATTCCTCGCACTGTGTCCAACATATTTAAAGTTCCAATAGTGCACAGTCATCAGCTGTTTTTTCACAAGACAGGCAAAGCCTTTGACCGTCTGGCCAGTGGTAAAATGACTGAGTTTAAGGGATGAATTTATTGATATGCTGAAAACTTCATATGCTAATCCCTCTCTGTCAGTTACTCTTAGCATTTTAAATCATTGACTGTTTCACTCTAATCTCTTCTTCGTGCTGTCTCTGCTGTGTCATTCCTATCTTTCTCCAGGTCTTGGACTGGCCCTTTGTCGATGAAAAGTCAGACGTCCTTTGTAGGCCAAGCCAGTGATGACTCACTTTTCCTGGGTTTCTTGTTGTCATTCTTTTTCATCTCTCACTCCCATAGCATTCTCACCTTTTCTGACTTTTTAATGCTTTTCTAGGGCTGCGTTACTGAACAGAACATCCACAATCAAACACAACAACACTCAACACAATTTAAAAATGTAGTCTGCAAAGACAGCAAGTAAAGAAAATGAAAAAAAATAAATCAATAAAACAAGAGGAAGTCCAAAGTTTTGGAAGGAGCAGAATTACAGATTTGGTCCATTTATGTGAATGACTGTCGATATGAATCATCTTCCTAACCCAAAGAGCAAAACCAGACTCAAAGCCTTTCAGCCTCACATAATGACAACTGCAACATGTTTTTTTTTGTTTTTTTTACCTCAGAGTTGTATTGCCGTAACAGCCCAGGTCTCCAATTCCGAGGTCATCCACCATCATGAGGACAAAATTGGGCTTGTTGCCTTCCTGAGCAGACACACAGCTCAACTCCAAGAGCAGCAGCAGCAGGGAATCCAACTGCAGCCATGTGGGCTTCATGTTGTTAGAAGAAACACTGAGGAAGAAATCACAGCAAATATTAACATAAATTTGTACACATTTATGTTTCATCATACCACAGTGAAGCCAACAGTGGTTCAAGATTATTTCAACCAATGCAAACACTGACATGTCAACCACAGTGTAGTCCTGACAGGCCAGTTAGAAGCTGCTTGTGCTTCACCAGACGTGCATTTAAACTAGGGCTGCAACTAACGATTATTTTAATAATCGATGAATCGGATAAAAAAATATTTTTAATTTCCGCCTCTTTATTCAGAAATAGAAGATTTGGAATGACAGAACAAATAAGATCATTATAGGGAAGCCTTCATCTTCAACCATTGAGGCCTCACATCAGTGACATTCATGAGGATGCTCTCAGTGAAACAGCTGCTTGCTGTGGTGGATATGATGTCTTTCTCATCATAAAGCCTGTCAATGCAGTTCATCCTGCCTCACTCCAACACAGACCAGTATCTTCACTCAGATCCTGTCAGAAAATTAAAACTTCAGGCTTAATCTTCAAATTATTACCACTATAGTGTGCAAGTTCCGTTCATTTGTAATGCACATTCAAACCATGCTTTAGCTGATGAAAGTGGAATTAAACCTCTCTCTCACAGCCACACACGCCCCATCTCTGTCATTAATAGCAAACCCTAGCATCAGACAGCTACCAGAGAGACTGATATTACGTTATCTCACTTTAAAACGGAACAAATGTAGGATAATGCAGTGGCTTAAGGTGCGTGTCCACTAGATGCGACACATCGCATGTGGCCGGTTGGTGCGTTTCCAGCTGCGATCCGGTGTGTTTACCTGCAGCTCATTTTTATAAAGTAGACTCGACTTCTACTGTCTTTAAACGTCTAAACTAGCCGTCAGTGAACTAAAACCAGGACAGGTTCAGCTGCTGCACAGATTATTTCTCGCCTCAAATGCTTTAGAAATACTTTTCCCTGAAGTGTTTTCGAAATAATAGAGAAAGTTTGCGGCCCAGCCGCTGTGTTTATCGGACTCATCTACCGGACCGTCAAGCTGAAAGCGCGGTCACGTGACCACGTAGTGGCCCGCTCGTGACCGTCCGTCATCAGTGCTTTTTTCAGATGCGTGCATTCACATGTAATGGACACGCTGCATGTCTTTGTTTTGTGAAGCGTGAAATGCTCCCATACTTTTGAGGACTTCGGTCAAACTGTTTTCTCCGTGCTGGTCATGTTTCATGTGTTGAATTTACTTCCCTTTGAAAACACCTCCTCTGCTCTGCCTCCACCTCGCTCTGTTCAACTCGCTCTGCAGGTGAGGTAGACGGCGCCGCGACATGACGAGTGAAACGCGCGACACAATGAATCGATAATGCAATTCGTTTGCCAACGCTTTTAATAATAGATTATTATTGATTTTATCGATTCGTTGTTGCAGCCCTAATTTAAACACACCACATGTGCGCAGAATGATGACTGTATTTAACAAATCGAAAGCTAGAAAAGAGCAGCAATAAATTCTACTCATTGAAGAAGTATTACACAAGGTTCAGATCAGTACCTCAACTCAACAGATGCAAGACTAACCCACTATTCAAAGCTGTAAAATAACAATCAATCCATTTACTATGTGTCTGATGCACTTTTTGTGGTTTTAAAGAGGCACATCTATGGTTTTCACTCTACAGTATCACTTGTACACAGTGACTGTTGAGCAATTTATAAATTATGGTGTATCGTTTAGACACCAAACACTATATAAGCTCATAATAGAAGCAGAATATATCATAATAGACACTGAAACAAGTACAGAACAGAGGGAAGCACATTCTACATTTTATGAACTGACAGTGATTGCATTACTTCTAAACTGAAGAGTATGTAAAATAAACTATATTAAAGATGATCCCTGAAATCACTCAAATATTTCTCCTGTGTTCTGAGGACTAATGTGATGTGTATGTGAGCAAATGATAACGCGGAAGTGAGGTGGATGTGATGTCTTTGAGTGGCCGTGAGTACTGAGCAAGTGTGTGTGACCGTGCAGTGAGCGTGCGTGGGTGTATGTATGTCTGTCTACAGCGCATGTTCGCGTGTCTGACATGTCGTGAGTGTAAGCGGATGTGTTTTTGCCTCTGTCTGACCTGGTATTCAACTTTGTTTTATCCCAGTTCACATAGTGTGAGATAATGTTCTAGACCCTCTCATTCATTCCCACATCAACACGGCTCTCTCATGCTGCATATAATGCGATGTGCACATCAGTATTAAGCTAGTAGCATGTTTAATAAAGATATAAAATACATGATTACACAGTGTCACTTACCCAGCTGACCTCCACAATGACAGAAGCAGCTGTCGTGTGTTTCTCTGCAAAGGACTACCGCTGTTTTTTCTCCTTCCTCTGACACTCTGCAGCCCTCCAGCCGCTCAAACTATCCGTAACATGCAAAGCTGCCAAAAGTTGCAAATCACGCGAGAGTTGCTTGTCAAGTTAGGCTCCATATATAGTAGCAAGTCCTGTCTGAAGTTTCAAAATAAAACTTGACAGACACATTTCAGAACTAAAAAGAAAGGAAAACACTTTTAAATAATATTCGGAAAATCTGAAAGCTTTATAATTATTTAATACCACGTTTGATTAGCCAATCACAGACTATCAAGCAAGACATGAGGAGACAAGTCAGAGCAGTCAATTAAAAATAAATAGTAAAAACGGTAATACCTTAAATGAATAATTAGGTAGATTAACACACATATCAAGGGGACTAGGTACTTTAAAAAGTAAAGAATCAGATGGAGGGTTAAAAGTAAAAAAAACAACAAAAAAAACCATTAAAGAATTAGAGACATCACACCAAGGAACTAGGAAGCTACAATTAAACTAAAGCAAGAGAGAACATATTAAAAAGCAGGACATAATACAAAATAAAACAAAGACTCATAATGTATTTTACAAGTTAAACAGGCATTCACAAAATATTGATGACTAGTTAATGTTACATAACATATCAGTAGCTGAAGTGAATTGGGCCTGGAGCCTTCTCAGTGTCGCCAACGCGTGTAAACTATTGTAATTTCCATACTATTGAGCGCACCTGAATATAAGCCACACCCATTAAAATTAAAAAGAAAAAATGTACATATATAGGCCGGACTCATCTATAAGCTGCAGGTGTCCACGTTGTAACATGAGATATTTACACAGAAAGATTTTTTTTAACTTTTAATGAAATGAATGGGGTTTTTTTTCTGAAAAATGCCTGTAACGCGGCAGTAACACAGCAGTAAAAGCAAATTTGAATCATTTGATCATATGATATTGACCAAGGGTGTACTCACTTCTGTTCCATACTTTATGTAACATAAGCAGCTAAAATTTACATCGGAATGCTGCTTACAAGTTACATTTCACTTGAATGATGCATTTAGTGGAAATACTAAAGTTACTTATTTTTATTACATTGCAGACTCTCAGCAGCAGCTCCAGCTAGACTTGATCTCATTACTTGTAGCCAAGTGTGTCACAACTGGCACTTGTTAGCGCGTTCGTTTACTTGCAATAATGAAGAATCCTCAGTAAAACACTAGAACTAATCAAAGCTAAACTTCACATAAAACCAAATCTATAAAAGTGGGTTTTAAGAAGTAATTTAAAAATTACTGACTCCGCAAGCCGTATTTCTTCGGCCAGGTATATCACTTTTCATACAAATAAAACGCAACAGAATGTGTTTTACAGATATCAGAAATAAAAAATGGCATTAAACTGTACAAATCATCGGAAGTCCCAGCCTCTCTCTTCATGTAAATCTCCCCATTCTCTGCAGTTCAAGCACACCAGCTCACCTATGACTGCTTTAACACTACAAAACTACACAACACAGTTGTAATACTGAAATAATCTGGCCATACATATTAAAGCTAGAAACCTACTATATAGAAGAGTAATTCAGAAAGCCCTACCTTGCAAATTTACATATTTCCTTTGAAATCCTGGAATTTATGTTTTAAAGTCTGTTATCTAGACAGTACAGTTTCAAGGTGGCTTCTAGCACACAAAAACCACCATATGGACAAAGTGTATTTTCACTGGTGTTGGTCTTGAAGCATAGATTAATCTTTTCCTCTTTTGTTCAGTGTTTTTTTTTATTTCTCTATTTTTTTCTGAGCACTTTATGTAACATCAAGCTCTCGTAATCTACTATAGCTTTTCAAGCTAACTTGCTAATTCATGGCCAGCCATACACAAGCCCAGCTTGTTTTCAATCCACACAAATGACACATGTCCTTGGTATTTAAATCCCTCTGTAAATCATTTTTTTCTTTCCCCTGATGTGCCCTGGTGAGTTTAGGAAGCAGAGGAAGTATAGAGAAATACTGGCATCTGTTAGGATCCAACATTGCAGACTCAACACTACTAAATAAGAAAAGGGAATACAAAAACCTAACCCGGACACAGCACTACAGTGGCAGGAGAGGTGGAAGGAAAATACGCAGGTTTAACAGACTAAGCCAAAACACAGCAAGATGATAAAACTACATACTGTAATTTTCACTACAATGGACAGGAAAACACTATCAGAATTGAGACTAGAAACCAGTATCAGAAACAATAATTAGAGAGCAGAAAACTCAATAAACCTTTCAGGTTAGAAGTTCAACTGGACATGGAAAAAAAAAAACCTTCTGCAAAAACTGGCCATATAATCGTCTCTTAATCGCCAGTCTTTCTGTTTCCAGTGTGGCATAGGAACTGACATCTTCAACCACAACATTAAATCTAAAGAAGCAAATCAATGACTGACAGCAGTTCCTGAATGAAATTCTATATCCTGCTCATAATGTCTCATTTATTTCCTGTTTTATTTTGGAATTTCCTGTTGTGAGCTGTACTCACTTTCTGTCTCAGGTATCTTTACATTCCAAGTCTTTGGCTGTGTCCGAAATGGCATACTAACGTACTACATACTACATACTCAATGAGTATATACTGTATACTCTGTACCAGAGCCCAAGAGATAGTAAGAGTTGCGACACTCCCATAGGGTGCCGTTGTACGCTTTCTTCCGGTCTACTTCCGGGTTGTGGAGGCTTGTTTAGTTCCAAGCACCGCTTCCACAGTGACAGCCACCGTTCATTTGCACTGCAGGTTGTTGAGTATATGTGGAGGTAAGTTGATGAAATGCCTATCTCTTTTGAATTGTCAACTGCCTATATTTTATCAGAGGCTCTTTATGATGCATATGCTGAGCTTTATTTGTATTTGCGCAGCGTAATTATATATATTTTTTATCTTGGTAGACAACCGAATTTCTGCTACTTTTTTTAGCTCGACTCTGCTGTTAGCTGTGAAGTTATCTCCAGGGATATATTGACGGATTAATTGTTGATGAGTCGCTACCTCTTTTTAATTTTAACGTCTTTATATTATATCAGAAGCCCTTTGTGGTGCAGACATTTATCTGTATTTGTGAATATTGGCAGATGACCGACTTTCAGGCATTGCCATGTGCTTGTTAGCTCTTCTTTGAAAGCTACCTAGCTACATCGCTACCTCTTTTTAATTGTCAAGACTACATCCTTTATATGAGACCCTTTATAATGCATAAACTTATACTTGTAAGTATTTAACAAATATATTTATTAATATCTATCGTATCTATCTATCCACCAGTATCCCGAGAGCCCTCACTGAAGACACGAAGACCCTCATTGTTTCTCCCATTGTCAATAAAACATACTATTTCATTCATCAGAGCATAATGAGTTGTTATTCTTGAATATATATTTTGTGTATGTCTTAAAATGGTTATAGTGAGTCAACTCCTGCCTCATCAGAAGTGGCTGGACACTATCTGCTGAATGGACTGTTGTTACTCTGCTTTTCAATAACTCCCAGACTACAGGTAAGTGAATCAGAGAAATATAGACATTGTCTGGAAATACAATAATCCAGCTGGGCAAAAATTAACATCTTCAATCATCTTACATTTCTGTGTAAAAGTCGATTTTCCATGCTAACACGAATGTAAAACATTCCCTCCAAAACCCCAAAAGTGTCTTTAATATGTCACCTTATGGCTCAAAATGTAAAACTGACATTTACATACATACTCCAATGAATTAATAATCAAACAAGTACTTGGAGGTGTGATTTTATTCCTTTTTTACCGTGAAATCACCGCTCTCAGTCCCATAGAAGGAAATGACAGCGCTGCCTGTTTGGAACTATTCAAGCTTACATGAACCACGTGACCGCCCCGCTGCGAGAGCATGAGTGTCGCAACTCTTACTATCTCTAGGGCTCTGCTCTGTACTATAAGTATGATTAGAATGCCAACCGTTCACACTGTAGTATACTACTACGTTTCCCATAATGCATTTCAAACCTCCAACGACAAAAACTAGAAGTACGGCTATCAAATAGCTCGGCTGAATGCCGGCTTCAGGTCGATTTTACGCTAACAAACAGTCGCATAATTAATGTGGCAATTTCAAGCCGGCACTCCTCATGCAGTTATTAGCCAGATTATGCGAATCGTTTCAATTGTAGCTGCAGGCTACTCGAGGTAGCTGCTACTTGTTCTGTATGCAAAGCGAGCTGCTGCAACTAGCTGCTAGCATTCAGTAGCACGTTGTGAGGCGTCTGACAAATTTAAAACGTTGGTCAGAAAACGCCTATTTCTCAAATCTGTGGGGTGATGAGGATGACTACTTAACCACATAAAATAAAATAAAAATCGGCCACAGATCCCGCGGAGGCTTCAATTTCGATGGGTAGCTCGCAAAGCATTATGGGGCGGTTGAGTATGACTAGTGTGGTCACCACGCATACTTAAAAATTTTCCGGAAATAGTATACATCCGGGTATTTCTCGCATACTCAATCTTTTCATACTATCCAATGTGAACGCACTACATACTTATTTTGACGTCACACTTAGTATGAGTAGTACGTTAGTATGCCATTTTGGACACAGCCTTTGTCTGCCTTTCTGCCTGTGTGATTACCTGCCCCACCCTAATATGCTCCACCTGTGGGTGCTCGTCTTCCTGCACTATCCATCCATCCATTCTCTATACACCGCTTTATCCTCACTAGGGTCGCGGGGAGTGCTGCAGCCTATCTCAGCTGACTCGGGTGAAGGCAGGGGACACCCTGGAAAGGTCACCAGTCTGTCGCAGGGCTACATATACAGACAAACAATCACACTCACATTCACACTTACAGGCAATTTAGAGTCATCATAGAGACCTTTTCTGGTCCATGTCCATTTCACTTTTGAGCTTTTGGAGTTAGCAGGAGTTAGCCGCTCGTACCTGGCTGCAGCCATCTTCTGCCAGATCTTTTTGAACACTGTCTTGGTCCGAGAGGTTTCCTCCAACTTCGACTGAATTTCATATGAAGACCACAGTTCCAGGAAGCATTGGGTCTCCTCTTCAGATCACTGCTGCTTGAATATGGCGTCTATATTTACCGGTTTTCAAAACACAAACACTAAACACTACTATTACTCGCTCAGCTGTTAAAAAATGGCGGTTCTATGTTTTCACCATTGATCGTCTGTCACCGTAACCCCACCCTCAGCCCGAGACGTACTCAGTTCTCAGTTCTGGCCCAACAAAGAGTGGGTGCCTGAAAAGCACCAGTTTTTTTTTTTAGCCTGGAGCCGATGCTCAGCTGATGGAAACACAAACAACTGGTGCTAAGTCAGGCACTGGCTCCCAACTACAACTAGAACCAGCTTTATCGAAAAGGGGCACTGAGGTTCCTGTGGATCAGCGACTTCTGCAGACTCTCCTGATCTCTGCTTAGCGACTGTGACCCCCCTCACAGCCAAAGATGAGAGTTTGAAAACAAAACTCAACTGGTAAACGGAGAGCTGTGCTCCCGGTGCTCCTTTCACCAGCACACACCATAGACACAAAAAAAGCCAAAAGATGTAATGTTGAATCAGCTTTCACTGTGTCTCAGGAGAAGTTACAAATACATTACAGCTCTGTGCGATTCTCTTTTCACATCCGAGTTGGGGTCTGAGCACAGGGTCAGCTGGACCTCCTGCACAAAACTGACGTATGAATGAATATGCAGGTGATCGGGTCAACCAGCAGGTTTCCTTTTGATGTGGGACTTCAGTGCGGTCAGCGGAATGGCTTTTACAGGCAGCTATGCGTTGTTCACTTTGTGTTTGAAACTATTTATCGGAAAATTTATTTGGAAAGTTGTCGAAGACTAGCACTGTTTGCCCTGATATCCAAATCTCAAAAGCAACTGCAAACTTTTGGTCCTTGATTAAATCTCTGGGGAGATGGATCCTGGCGTCTTAGAAAAGTGCTGTTTAATCCCAGTGAGTGTTTCATTACTTGCTGAATTAGACTCGACAACTCAATATACATAATTAAGGACAAAACAAAGTAATGGGTCACCACATTCTAAGAATGTACCATGGCACTGATTCTCCAAGACTCTGGATCTTTACTGGAGGAAAGAACGCCATTCTTCTTAAAGATATTCCCTCTGATAACTGTGAAGGCCGTAGCCATACATCCCATTCAGTGACCCTTCAGGTCCTATGCATGGGGGCGCTGACATCCTGGAGGAAATCCCTTTCATCATAAAAGTGATTATTCAGAAAACTTCGTACTGATTTGATCCTTTGTGACTGAAGCTCCTGCCATTTCTATTCATTGCCCCAACGATGAACCATCTTTTAAAGTCACTTAGATCTTTTATTAGATCCAAAATTGGAATATATTTCGCAGAATTTTATTGATGTTATTTTATTCATTTACATTTATATATAATTTCGATGATCTGATTTAATAATTGGACGACACACTGTTGCATCATTTATGAAAAGTGTCATCAGTCACTTTTCACCCTGCGTGATTCATCGTGATTGATCCAACGATCTAAACACCACCTCATGCTAACATTTCACACACAGAGACATGCCTGGTGGAACATTTACTGTGAGGATGACAACATTTATCTTTATGCTGGAAGTAAGTGGGGCAAAGTTCATCTGGGCAGCATTGCCAGTACAGATAGCAAACTAGTTTTACCATTTATGACCTAACAGGAATCACCTGACTGCAGTTCATCTGGGACTAGTCAAAATGTGCATTTATAAGAGCTGATTTACTCACTGGAATCTGATCAGATTGGAATTGATTTTTAAAAAAACTGTTTTGCTCAAATTTCTGTTTTCTATTGGATTCAAGTCAGGTGACATATTTGTCTATGCAATAGTTTTTAGGTTTTTTCAGCCTTTTTTAAAGAAACTATTTTGTGATTTTGGCAATGTGTTTTTGGTCACCGGAATATTTCTCCTCTGCTCCAAACAGTGAAGCCCTCTTGAGTCTTGATCAGTGTGAAATTACTGAATTTAAAGTAAAACAAACACAAATAAAATCGTTCGGTGTGTTGGCGCTGATGGGGATGGAGTAGAGCCAGCAGGTGGAGGATGGAAACTCCCAGAACATTCTTCGTTCCTAAGGCTGCAGAGGTTAACAGCAGGGCCGGCCCTAGGACTTTGGTGGCCCTAAGCAAGATTTTTTTTGTGGCCCCAAAACATGCACAGGGCAACTACCAAATCCCGTGCACAGCTTGTAATTGGGTTAAAAGACACATGTACATGATTAACAGCAAATAGTTATTTTTTTAAAATGTATCCAAGGAAGGGACAAAATGCGAATCACACACTTATTGTGGTGTGGCCCCCTCTAGTGGATGTGGCTATAAAAAGTGTTTATGCCAGCGGCCGGCCCTGGCTAACAGCATCCAAAAAACATGTAAAAAAGAAAAATTGGTTAGATTTATTATAATGGAAATTTCTGAATTCAAAGAAATCACAGAGAGGCCGGTTTATATTGAAGTTCATATCAATGAATGAGATTTTCCTTCTTCATTTCAAAGTCGAAGTAGAAATTTGCACATCTGTCTAAAAAGACAGCAAATACAGAATATTTCCATGTTCCACTCACTGGAACCAGTTAATCCAGATAATGTGCAAAAAAAAAAAAATGTTGTTTATAGTTTGAATATGCATTTTATGAAGGTAAAACTGGCTCAAAAGATTGAGAGTCAAATAGAAGCAGATGGATTCTACCAGGAGTCGCTCTAAGCTACAGCAGCTTCCTTCAGCAGAAATATCTTAAATCTCCAATGAATCAGGATATGAAGTCACCTGCACAAAAGTGAGTGGTGAGAGATGTAAAGCTGCTTCTTTGGAGATTAGTGGGGCTTTCCTGCACCACGAAATGCGGCATATGCAGGTTTTTTTCTTATTTATATTGCAGTTCGGTACAATTATTTAACCCCAAACGCTTGTTTGTTTTGAAGGCTGTCTTTCTTACAGTATTGCAGTTTGTAACTGTAGTATATTTGCAATCCGTGCCCTAAAGGGGAAATTCAGGTGCTCCAGATTGTTTGTTGTTGGTTTGACATTGATCTCTTATTTGCTTCTCTTAGGTATATTTCTCTTCGGCTCAGCTTTCACTAGTTTCTCCCTCTCATTGTGCTTGCAAACGTGTGACCAGTGGAATCCAGCTGTGCTAAAACTGAAATGAACAAAGAAGTGTATACTTTTTCTTTAATTAGACTCTTGATTTGTGGTCTTTATCCTTTTTTTTTTTTACACTTTATCTCTGTTTGCCTTTTTGTGCAGCGCTTCTAGAAATGAACCTCACTTACTTGCTAAGTGCGCTTAATCGAGCACGCATCAAGTCCGTTGGGTGAAATGTGAGAGTACTGCAGCGTCACCAGCAGGGAGCAGTGTTGTTAAGCAATCCCAAAGGGAGACCTCTTGTGGTCTTTGATCAAGGCTGTTGCCACCGGTGATGCC
The DNA here is from genome assembly GCF_021347895.1 of Acanthochromis polyacanthus. Classification (NCBI taxonomy): domain Eukaryota; kingdom Metazoa; phylum Chordata; class Actinopteri; family Pomacentridae; genus Acanthochromis; species Acanthochromis polyacanthus. Next base: position 11,908,028 of record NC_067134.1, on the reverse strand, counting down.
TGGGTTGGAAGCTTTATTTATTCTGTTTTTAATTCATCGAAATTAACAGATTAAAGTCCAAGCCCTAGCATTTTAACATCAAAAATTTATCGACTAAACTCATAAAAAAGTCTACAGTTGTAAAAAAAAAAAAAGCTAACAAAAATATTTTATCATTATCCACTTTTCTCATGTGTGAAGCTATTGCATATCAGGAAAGTTTAGTTCTGCACATGGACAGTCAAGTGCATGGGGATAGCAGCAATGTTTCAGAAAACCTTTTCCACATACATTATGATACAAATTTGAGAACATCTGTCTTTATCCTACTGTCAAGCATATTTGCACGACTTGTACTGTTGTTACTCATTTGCACTGTTGTGAAAATTCTGCACTTTATCTGCCATGCCACTTTATCTCATGGTCATGTTTATATTTCACTCAGTTCTGCATTCTTTGTTCTTAGTTGTTGCTTTTATGCAGACAGATGGGGTTGTAGGTAAACAAGAAAAGTTGGGACAGCTGCAGGATTTGGCAGTACCAGCTTTCAAGGCAACCTCCATTGCTGCAGAACAGCATTAAAGCTCGTGTCCGGAGTTTGAATCGCAGCGTCTCCCAAAACACTGTTGGTCCCTCCCTCTGATTTCGCCCCTTTATTTGAGCACAGTACCTGAGAGAAGTGCCCGGAGTGCTGCAGCATCTTGCCTGTTTTGCTGTTTTCCACTCTTCTACATTTAGTACATTTAGTAAATAATAAAGAAATTACGTTAGAATGCTGTATTGAGTCTAACTTGTCCTAATACCAAAATAACATGAATCTGCTAGGACGAACGAGTAAAGTTTCAATATGTGATTACACTCGTGTATCGCTCTCGATGACGTTGTTTATCAAACTTAGTGCATTTACGCGTGTATATGTTAGATTGTTTATTTATTTCTATCTAGAGTTCAGAATTGCATGACTCCTCTGACGAAGAGTATGTCCCAGACGCCCCAACATCTTCCTCCAGAGGTCGGGCATCTAAACGAAGCCGTCAGGCGGGCTATGGAGGCCGTGGTCGGGGAGCGACGCGAGCACCCCGAGCCAAAAAACGTCCTGCAGTCTCTTGGCCTGACAAGCCATGGGATTGGTAACTTTTCTGGAAGTTGCTGATCCCTGATGCTCTCTCCTCCACAAGCAAAACAAATGTGCGCGCGGTTGCGTAGTGCGTAGCTCGCCCACCTCTGCATGGGCTTGCTTGCTGTGCGCGTAACCGTTGATTGACAGCATGACAAAGCTGAAGCTCGAACTTGATTGGTCGGCAGCGACCGGCGCTTTTTGGAATAACATGGGGGTCTATGAGAGGAAGGCGGAGCTCATGAATAAATTTTCATATCGCATTATACTAACTTTATATTATAGTATCGAACTAGACTAACACATTTAAGCTTTGTTAAAAAATGATACATAGATTGAAAACAAACGGAAACTCCGGACACGAGCTTTAAGTTGATAACCCATTTTTAGCGAACGCTTAAAAGGCCTTCTTGTATTATTCTGAAATGTACATTATTTTTCAGTTTTGATTAACCTTACCTTTTTTTTTAACCTATGTCAGTTCACCACTTACCTTTGTACCATTTCAAGCTATTCATTGGACTTGAACTACTTGAATTTCAATTTAAAAAACTGAAAAATTGAGGCGTTCTAAAACGTTTAACTGGTAGTATGCATATTGACAATAAAGCTGACTTTGATTTATTCTCATCTTCTCTATGTCGTTCTGTGCACAACACATTTAAAGACACTTTTATGGCAAACAACAAACACGGGTCGACAGGATAAGAACTTCGGCAGACACACCTTATGTGAGGGCCGGGATGAAAAATTTGATTCTTTGAGCGGAGCAAAGGCTATGAACTTGATGCACAAATTTCGTTGTTTCTGTGCTTTGTAGTGGGGCCTGAACCGCAACAGATGGCTGATGGCTTTGATGTCCCTCACAGCTATATCAGACACTCTATAAAACCCAACTAGAATAATGAGTCAGCATTCCACTTGAGACTGCGCAGTATGATTTGCTCGCTGCTGTGAAGTTATACCAATGTATATTTCATGAGAAGTACTTATTTTCAGGGTGATATCAGAAGCCATACTGTGGTTTTTGCTTCTCCGCTGCTGAAAGAGTTCAACATTCTCTCTCTCTCTCTCTCTCTCTCTCTCTCTCACACACTCACACACACACACACACACACACACACACACACACCAGGTCAGAGCCATGAAAGGCATCCACAGCCTGCAGCAGTTTGGGAAAGCTCGCCTGTACTCAGCTCTGACAGCAGAATTAGGGCAGAGCGTGCATGTGACAGCAGGGAGATGCAGATGTGGTGCACGTGAGTCAATAACAGCACTGCGGTAACACAAAAACAAACCCCCGAAAAAGCGAGAGAGACAGAGAGAAAAAAAAACATAAAACAGACTTGATCAAAATTCCTGGCCTTCTGGGTTTTCACTCATTCTGAGAGAAGCTGTTTGAGTTCTGTCATACAAGGAAACTTCACGCAGTGCACGGATCTAATAAGACTAAAATATCAATCCTTTGACTCAGATGTAAAATAAATCTGCAAGATAGTTTGTTTTCTCTGATCATGCTTATGGTATTTGCATTTAATTCAGGTTTTGTGTCAGTATTTGTTGATTGCACAGATCCCAGGAGTCAGCCAGAATCAGACTAATTAGATGGCTGCTCGGTGATGGCATTTAAACTGGCTCTTCGTGTTGAGTTCATTCGGCTGTGGGAAGGACACGCAAAGGTTAAGAATGTTCGTTTAGAGGCTCGGCTCTCCAGCCAACACGATGGAGTGCAGAATCTGCACTCAATTTTCACAGTCTAACCTCCAGCACTACAGTGAAAGTAGTGACCCCTGCTGACCCCTGCTGTTAGGCATCAGCTGCCATGTTTGGAGAAAAATGATTCCATCACAGATGTGTTATGTTTGAAGAAGTGATGCTGTAATAGGTTTTCAGTGACCCCGAACATGCTGCACTCTTTAAGGTCAAGTCTTCTGTGTTAGATAAGGCTGAAGGAACAGTTTAGAAAGATGGTTTCAGTTCAATGTTTTTCTTTTTTTTTTTTCTTTTTTTTGCTTTTTGTCACAGTCGACATTGGTTTCTAATCTTTAATGAAACCTTTGCTGAACATTGTGTTATTTATATACATAGCATGTCCTTACCACTCTGTTTATACTGTTAATACTGGAATATTTAGTTTAAATCATAGACACACTATTGTTCAAAAGTTTGGGGCCACTTAGAAATGTCCTTATTGAAAAAAAGTTCAATAAACATAGCATTAAATTAATCAAAAATACAGTCTCAGCATTGTTAATGTGTTAAATGACTATTCTAGCTGGAAACAGCTGACTGTAAATGGAATATCTACATAGGGGTACACAGGTCCATTTTCAGTAACCATCACTCCTGTGTTCTAATGCTACACTGTGTTAGCTAATGATGTTGAAAGGCTAATTAATGATTAGAAAACCCTTTTGCAATTATGTTAGCCCATTAATAAAAGTGTAAGTTTTCATGGGAAACAGGAAAATTCCTGGGTGACCCCCAAACTTTTAAACAGTAGTGGATATGTACTTGGTCATAACACCCTTGTGCTGTATTTAAAGTTAAATGATTAAGTTGAAAATTGAAATCAGTTGGGTTTTGGAAAACAGCGTCAGAGTGAGCGCTCTTTCTTTTGTTGTGGTTTGGTGTCAGGGATGATGGCGGTGTGAGCGCTCTCACCGCTCTGACCTATCTTTGAAGTTGCTACGTGCCTCATGCTCGTCTGTAGCAGAGAGCCGACAGCCGCAACGGACACAGCTAACCTTTGCTGCAAATGTTTTGTCACGCTTCTGCCTTGGAGATTATTTGTCTGTGAGTACAATGTGTGCATAAGCACCAAATAAAACCGCCATGTTAGAAGTTTATGTTGTGATAATTAGTTATGTAGTTAAACCGTGTCATACAGTGCAGAGTTAGCAATCGGCTTCAGTGTGTAATACGTGTGTGTTCATGAATATGTCAGCGCTCATATATTGATTTATCTTCTGTTCTCTGTTGTTGTCTGTTGTCTGTTTCAGTTTTACAAAGGAAAAAAGAGAAAACTATCGCTCAAGTAAAGCACAGAAAAGCAAGCCCTGTGTCGTTATTTGAAGGCGTTAAAATGTTAGCTAGCTGTCCAGCTGCGCAGTAGAACACGCGCTGCAAGGGCAGCATAACTCTGTTTATACTGTTCAGTCTGTTAATACTGCAATATTTTGTTTAAATCACACAGTACATACCTGCATAACCTGCTGAGGTATCTTTTTAATGTTGTACCTGTTGATTGCTGTGACAATATTTTTGAGGTTTGCTCTAATTTGGGTGTTGTTCTGTCTGACATTTTGGTTATCAACTGCAAGTCAATCCAATCAAATAAAAATTCTGTGCATTTATTATAAAAAGGGAACATTTGCCATGATAGATATGCAAATGTATTTTAGGAAAATTTGGAATTTATTTTAAAAAACTAAACTTCATGCTCATTCACTGCTTAAGGTTTTGTGTTATTTTACATTAGAGGTGTGAATTCGCAGACTATCTTAATGTTTTTATTCGTAGTTTTGTTTATTTTTCTGAAACAAAAAAAAGAAAAGTTTCAGAAAAAAAACATTTACAAAATGCAGACTGTGAAATATATTGGGAATGTGGCCCATATATGAATTCTTTAATTTTGTCTTGCCTGCAAAACTACACTGTACTTTATGTTTAGGACTAATGTAGCCATGCTGTCGCTATACGCTAAGACGAGCAGGATAAAAATCACCTGCTAAACACCAGCTTGGTATAAACTGACTGGGACTATGTTCAGCATTGCGCCATTAGCCTCACAAAGCCTCCCTCATGCTTATAGACTCTTAAATCATGTGTGATGATTAACTGTTAAACACTCAAAATGCCCCTGATGATTAGTGAACGTTGCTTAATTGCATGTCAAGAAATACATTAAGATTTAGCAAATAATATCTGCAGCCGATTATTAAATACAGAGGGCGTATATCAATAAAATGCTACATTATCGAGCTCAGTGCCAGCAGTATTTCAGAAGCATCAATAGCTTGTGATTATCCTCTATCAGCAGTATGTGAAGGAGCTGTAGCAGGCTTTTAGTCAGTGACTAAGAGACAGCAATAGCATGGCTTGGTGTGTTTGGCTTTTTAGATTTGATGGGAAGTCTATTAGTCATAAAAGGAGCTGATGAAATCGGTACGGTGATGATGCGAGCCAGCTCTGATGCTCTAATCCCAGAAATACAGCCACAATGAGTCTAAACGAAGTGGACACTTTTGGAATTCACACACCAGCAGGAGAAGCTGGCATTAGCATTTTTTGCTTGGGAGAACCTGGGAAATGAGGGCAGCTGTCTCTTGTCTGCTGATGCATTCACAACCAAGACAGGGCCGACTGTTTTACCAGGGAGGAGGACCGAGCGCAACATGTGTAGATACAGGACTCAGCTCATTGTGACTGCACGGCAGGCTAATGCTTTCTCTGCACCAGTGGGTTTGAATTACTCAGACGAGGGCTTGCGTTTGATTATTCATTTTCTCCGTTAAACGTGAAGATATTTTCACCTATTTTAACTCATCACATTATGAGCAGATGTAATTAAATCAAGGAATTTCACTACTCCAGTCAGCACTCAGTGTTCTACACATGTATTGTTTTCAAGCAGAACAGGCTACATGCAAAACACAATCCTTTACGCAGACACAAATGTGTTGCCACCTTTGTCATTTAAATGCAATCAGCAGTCCATTCATTGTTACATTTTCTGTACTGTCTAGTTCAGGGTTGGAGGAGCCTTTTCAGTACGCACCGTTTCATTAATGTTTGATTGTAACATCTTATTCTCATTCAACGGAATCTAATTCTGCTATTCCTGGTGTGCTTTTTAAGCAGCTTTTTTCACCTCTTCCATGGTCTGTTAGCCTAGCCGCGCTAGACAACCCACGGCAACGAATTTAATTCTCTGCCAGGCTGGGTCTAGTTACCCTCCATAAGGCTCGAGGTTGGATGCTCCTAAAACTGGCCGGACCAATCACCATGAAGTGTAGAGTCAGAAGGCGGGCGTAACTAAGTGACGACAGAGGCGCGGCGATTCTGACAGAAACAACCGGCGCACAATAGACAGTTATCTTTCGACTCGGCTTTGGCCACAGCCCTTAAAGATTTGAAGCTAAAATTCAACTTGAAAGATAAACAAAGGACGGCACTGAAGTGTTTCATTGAGAAGAAAGACGTATTTGGACTTATGCCGACGGGATATGGCAAATCCTTAATATACCAGTTGGCTCCGCTGGTTGGGAAGCTAATGGGACTTAGCCACAATCCGCCGGCGCTCTAGGAACTCCGTCAGCCTATTCGTTGCACTGATTGGTTGTGTACCTACCCAATTGCTGCAGAGTGATTTGATAGACAACCTTTTAGCCCGCCTCCCTCCCTGTTGAGCGGCCCTAGACCCTTGTGCCTTCGGAAACATGGGGCTAGCGCGGCTAGGCTAATGGTCTGTCACTATGGAAAACAAAGCAGCAGCAGCAACCTACACTGTGAAAATAGCAAATTTGGCTGAAAATTTAGACTATACAGTGCTTGTTTTGCTTTTTTTTTTTCTCCAGTGAATCCATTTTAATACCAATTTAATAAAATGTTCCACCGAAACAGTCCCCCTTGGCAACGTTTTCCAGGGGCACCATTGCTGCATCCTGGGCTTAGCACGCCCAAGAAAATCGTGTGGGTTTGATGTGGAGATGTCTGTTGAAGACAATTTTTTTTTTAAAGATATTTTTTTGGCCTTATCGATAGGACAGCAGTGAGAGGAAGACAGGAAAGAGGGAAGAAGAATGAGGGACGGACCTGCAATAAATGACCGTGGGCTAGATTCAAACCCTGCCCCAGCGTGATCCCAATCCTCATTAGGATCCTCATTAGTAAGCAGTGTATAGATAATGGTTGGATGGATTTGATCAAGAGCAACAACAACAACAAAAAACTTGTGTTAAAGACATGCAACAAGCCAAAGTGTTTCCCCCCCTATAGCAGAATGGCAAGCAGTCGAGCCACTCTCCTGCACTGACTTAGTTCAGTGAAGATAAATGTGACTGTGCATGACTTGGAAAACATAAATGTCTAAACCTCAACAATAAAATATTTGAGAATTACTTTTTCAAACATAACTTCCAGGAAAAATTGCTTTTCCTTGCCAGCATGGTTGCCCTTGTGAAAACAGTTTCTTGTGAAATATCCAGATTAAAGTCCCTAAAACACTTCCAAATGCAAAGCAGATGAACGAAGGGTTCACACACAAAAATTTACGTCATACACATTGTGGCGCTTTATTCAATGCTGTGGGCAGTACAAATTGAATTCCTTTCACCTTGGCTGGTTCCGCGAGACTATAAACACCTTGACATTCGAACGGGGAAAACACGGCTTCAGTTAAAAGTGCATTTTGTACTACTTTAGAAAAACATACGATCATTCAGTACTGTGTATGAAAAGAGGTTACAACAGAAAAAAAAACCCAGGCAAATATAACTGATACAACTTTTACATTTTGGTTCCTAAAAACTGAGCTTGCAGTAGTGATGAATAGTTCAGTGTCGTCTACATGAGCTGCTCAGGCTTTTGTTTAGGTTTTGGACAGTACATTGTGTTTTTAAAAATGGTGTGGGAGCACAATTTAGTCACTTACTACTTTTTTCTACATGACAGCTACCTGTTCAGAAGTTTGGGGTCAGTTAGAAATGTCCTCATTTTTGAAAGGAAAGCAGTTTTTTTCAATGAGGATAACATTAGATGAATCAGAAATACAGACGAGACATTGCTAATGTAAGCGAATGGTTGTGTACAGTAGCTGTTCTGGTAGTTTATTCCAAGCAAGAATGGAATAAACTACCAGAAAACATTACACAAGAAAATAGCAAAGTAATTTTCAGGAAGTTACTCAAAAAACACCTGTTCACAATAGAGACTTAATATAGGACAATTGGAAGTACAAGTATTACCTAAAATTGCACCTTTGCCACAGAAATAGTTCTAGGGAGATGTACAGTGAGCACGGAAAGTATTCAGACCCCTTGAAGTTTTTCACTCTGTGTCATTGCAGCCATTTGCCAAAACCAAAAAGGTTCATTTTATTTCTCATTAATGTACACTCAGCACCCCATCTTGACAGGAAAAAACAGAAATGTAGAAATTTTTGCAAATTTATTAAAAAAGAAAAACTGAAATATCACATGGTCAGAAGTATTCAGACCCTGTGCTCAGTATTGAGTAGAAGCACCCTTTCAGCTAGTACAGCCATGAGTCTTCTTGGAAATGATGCAACAAGTTTTTCACACCTGGATTTGGGGATCCTCTGCCATTCTTCCTTGCAGTGTGAATCACCCACTATTTAAATTTATTATTTTAAAATACCCATTCATGTAACTGTTGATATGCAGATATTTCTGTGTAGCATTATGTTTAATGCTCGTATTTCATCTCCACCATCATCGCACATTGTTACGACCCAACCCCTAGGGGTTGGCTGGATGTAACAAAATAACCAGATGTAATTGGTTTAGGTAAGGGATTTATTGCTTAGTAGTAAAAGAGAACGAAAGAGTGACAATAAAACACAGGACTAGTGGGTGTTGCTAAAACAAAGAACAGAATAAAACATAAAGGCTAACAGAGTTTACAACTAAGCTAAACACAAAGAAAACAACTAAACTCCCCAGCCAAACCGAACTACAGAAGCAACACCCACCACCAGAAACAGAAACTAATACAAAATGTGTACAGAACAAACTAAACAGAACTGGTGCCTCTGAAACGACATACATAATGAGCATAGTTTACAACAGCTCAACATACAAAGTGGTTTCTACACAGAGTTGGCAGACTACGAAGTGGAGCCTCAGTCTCCACACTAAACTAAAGCCAACAGAAGGTCGGAGTTGTCTGGAGCACCCACCACAAGTGCTTCCAGACCGAATGACCACACAGGACCACACAAAACCACAAAACAAAGAGAGCACCAGGGTGGACTGGTCTAAACACCAGCCACCAAGCCCAATGGCGTGGTGGGGGTTTATAGTCCACAGGTGTGGTGCTTGGCTGCCTCCGATTGGTCCGGGGAGGAGGAGCTGGAGGGTGGTCCAATCAAGATGGCCGGAAGGCGGGGAGAACCAGACGAAAGTGCAGGTTGTCATCAGCTCGGTCGTCAGCTGAAACGGCTGGCAGCTGGGGCTTCAAAAGGCTCTACAACAAGCCACAGCTGAACCTACACACAAATCTCCCCCAAACAAAAGGCCCAACAAAGCACCACCTCAGAACAAACGGCACACCAACACTGGTGGCCGTAACACACATAAAGAAAACATGAGAAGTGCAAACATTAATAAAAAAAGTGAGATTCCGTTCTTTATGTCCCATCTTTTTTATTATGAGCTTGCTGCACTGCTGGGCAGATGGACTATGAAAAATAGCTGCAAGAGTGTGGAGCACATGCAACGAGCATGGCAATCACATGCATGTTCAAGTGTACACGCTTTTGCACACACATGCATGCAAAAGAGCAAGACAGTTGCATGCAATAATTCCCATAAGATCCAAACGGGGTCTTTGAAGAAGTGCTGTCTGGCAGTTTTTCCTAATGCTGATTTGTGTTCCATGGCCGATCCAACACGGCTTCAGGTCCTCTGGGATCGACAGAATTATCCAACACTAAAAGAAAGAGAAGAGGCCTCAGAAAAGAGTCTCACAATGAGATCGATCCCCTCAGGCGGATTTCAGCTGCAGTCCCTGTTTTTTTTTGGAAACGCCATTTGACTGACCCAGAGAAAAAACTTTTACCATGAAGGTGATGAAGCTGAATGGGTAGATTAAAGCTGCCAAATACCATAATTCTTTAGGGCCCACCTTTTTTCTCCTCACAGGGTCAGGTTTGAGGCCAGCACTTGTCTTCAGTGGCCCTCACACACACTTTAAGGCCCTACCATGTGCTATCAGGACGGTGATGTCACAGCTGTTTGTCGGAAAAACCAAAACTCAAATAAGCCTGAAACTACACTACCATTCGAAAATTTGGGGTCACCCAGACAATGTAATATTTTCTATGAAAATTCATACTTTTATTAATGTGCTAACATAATTGCACAAGGGTTTTTGAATCATCAGTTTGCCTTTTAACATTATTAGCTGACACATTATTAGCTGTGATGTAATGGTACACCATTACATCACAGGAGTGATGGTTGCTGGAAATGGACCTCTGCATCCCGATGTAGAAAAAAGTCAGCCGTTTCCAGCTAGAATAGTCAATTACCACATGAACAATATCGTTTTGTTCCACCTTCAGTAATGAGCTACCAATGCATTTTCTGTTCATTTACAGCATTTAACATTTCAAGCTTTTATACTGTTAATTTACCATAAAATTACAGTGATTATATATACCGGGCTTTGCAAAAGTTCTGTTACACTCGGTTTCGTGATCTTTAGAGATGTTTACATGTCGGAGTGAAAAATTCCATTAAATAAACTGAAAGTTCTACCTTATAGGCAGGTGTCATTAGTACAATTTTTTTTCTCCGGTGAAGTTGTATCAAGATGGAAGTCAAAAGAGTTGAGATATCTGCTCTCTAAAGAATGGTGAAGATCTTTCAGGTCTTCACCATTCTTGAAAGAGCTTCACCATTCTTGAGCCTCTCCGCGACTCTGTGGACGGTCATCCGGCTGATGTTCAGCTGCTTGGCTCTGTCAGACTTGTTGTGGCCAGCATGAAGGAGAGCAGATATCTCAACTCTTTTGACTTCCATCTTGATACAACTTCACCGGAGAAAAAAATTGTATTAATGACACCTGCCTATAAGGTAGAACTTTCAGTTTATTTAATGGAATTTTTCACTCCGACATGTAAACGTCTCTACAGATCATGAAACCGTGTAACAGAACTTTTGCAAAGCCCGGTATATATATATATGTATATATATATATATACACATATATATATATATATATATATATACATATATTGTTATGGCCCCAGGGCCTTGTTCTTCTTCTACTGCTCTGCTTACAGGTCTCCAGCTGGGCGGAGCTACAATCAGTTAACCAGCCACACCTGTCCCGTCACCTCATATTCTTGATCTTGCTTATTGTATCTTCAGGTTCAGTATATCACCCATTTTGACGCACATTCAGGTTCTATAGAATTTTGCATTCCTTGCTTAGAGTCAAGTTAATGCTTGTGTATTCTTGTTCTTGCTTAGAGAATCTTCAGGTATTGCCTAGAATACTGATCAGCTGTTTGTTCCGAGCCTGCCTAGGTATTACCTTCTGTGGGTTTGTCCACTTCCAAGTTAGTTTCCCGCCTGCTCGCTACAGGGCTCATTGTTTGTTCAGTCGCCTTGTGCAATTAGTGCTTCTTGTTCCTGCTTCCGCTTGTAGTTTTCTTGTAGCAATTTGTAGTTCTGGCTATACCAACCTCTTGTTCTGTAAAATAAAAACTTCGTATTTTACATTCTTGTTGTCACTCTCCTTTCCTGTGCCATTACCTCAATGTGTGCAAAGAAACAATGAAACGGATAAACAAGATGGGGCCCATTCCATCAAATTACATTTCCATTCAAGGTCTCAAGGTCTCCCTGCTCAATAGGAGCCAAAAAATTCATTATGAGATCTTTCTCCTGCTTTGTCCTTGCAAACTGATCCAACAGATGCACCAAGACAGTCTTGGTGTCACAAAAATAACACCATGATGTGTGGAGGCCTAAAATATGGACTTTGTCACGATAAGAGCTGGAGCACCATTTTGGATGTAGTAATCATTAATTACAGCTGTCCACACGATCACAAAACACTGAATGAGTGCCTGGGTGAGAAGAATGGATGCTTGCAGTGTGAGTGTCTCCAGCACATGTGTGCATCCAGACTAAAGTGTGGAGTCATAATCAAAAGAATGCATTTCTAACAAACATGTAGACATAAAACATTTCCCACTCGGCCCCATACCGGCCCACTCACAGCGGGGCGGCCGTCTCTTTCCAATTCCTTTAACTGCACATTTCACACGGTCCATTTCGAGGAGAAAACAACACACTGACTTTGATGTTTAACACATCAAGAGTATAATTCGTTTTCTTCCTGAGTGGGTCCTCTCGAACCAAGGCCAATTTCTGTACTCAGGCAGGGGAGGGGGCACTTGTGATCAGGAGAAGCTCACACCGTGTTGTTGTGCAATATGTGAAATTATGAAAACGCTGGAATCTGCACCCTCTCTCCTGCACAGTCAGCTCAGAATGCAGAAAATGAAATCGGCATTTTATGAGTAGGTGACCCAGAATGTGAAACAACCACAAGAGTCACAAGTCCTGTATTGCTGTCAGTTCAAATATGGTGGTCAGGAACTAAAGTCAGTAAACTGCTGTCGTTGTTCTGGAACATTCGGGCATATATGAATGCAAATGCACAGATTTCTAAAAGGTTTTTTGATTTTAAAAGGGGTTAAAAATAACACAAGATGATCAAACATGGTGGTTTTGTTTTTCCTCTTGAACCCACATTCAACTTGGAAGATTTATTGGAAAACAGATCAGATGGTTACAACCAGGGGTGAAAGTAGTTTTAAATTCTATTACCAAAACCCTCGTCTCGCTCTAACTTCATCCATTTTAAAATAGCAAAGGTAAAACACAAACAAATAAAAACATATTAATATTTTACTGTAGGCCAATGGAATAGGAAGGAATTAATAACACTTGAAAATACGGTAAACTTTTTGCTTTAATTGAAACACTGATAAACATCCAGAATACAAGGCTCTAAGAACAGACATGAGGTCACGAGCAAACACTCAGAATGGAACTAAACATCAAAACGCATCACCTAAAATATTTTCCACAGAGGCCTAAAGTAGTTATAGTAGTAACAGTTAGGTTCCAGATTTTCTGTGGTAACCCATCTTCAGTGTCCCTGTTTTTTTCAGAGGTTATTTTCCTCGCATTATTACTTTGACAAAATTTTTTTTGACTGTTTTGTAGTGCTTCTCTCCATTTTTATTTAAAATATGCATCTGTTGATGATAACCGCTGTAAATCCAGTTGAAGGTTTTTCAGCCAATCACAAGAATGTGTGGAATTTCAGCTGTTATTGTTGACGTCTCTTGATTAGTTGTGGAAAATGTCCCAGTGCACTAAATCAAGCGCACCTACTTGCTATTGGCTGCTACTGGCCACAGCAGTCGCTGTGTTACAGAAAGTAGACACACATGCTCACGTACTGCTGAGTGAACGGTCGATAGCAGGCAGCCGGGCAGCGTACCACCACCGGATCTTTTCCCGGTACTTCGTACCGCCACCAGTTCTTTTGCCGGTACGCAGTACCAGACCGTACCAGCTTACCTTCACCCCTGGTTACAACAAAATAGTTCCTGCCTTTGTGTGCACCATGAGTCATAAAAGTTTGTTACGCAGATGACAGCAGTCCTCTTCGGAGCTGTTTCCTCCAAATCTATCAGCTGTAATAGGAACAATATAGCCTAGCCGCGCTAGACAACCCACGGCAACGAATTTAATTCTCTGCCAGGGTGGGTCTAGTTACCCTCCATAAGGCTCGAGGCTGGATTCTCCTAAAACTGGCCGACGAATCACCATGAAGTGTAGGGTCAGAAGGCGGGCGTAACTAAGTGACAACAGAGGCGCGACGATTCTGACAGAAACAACTGGAAACAACTAGCCTAGGCCTAGGTTTGTGCTAGACAACCCACGGAAACGAATTTAATTCTCTGCCAGGGTCGACAACAAAAATGACAACAGTCGTTGAGCTCCATTAGCACCGACTCTGAATAATCTTTCTGTTAACATGTCTGTAATATACTTGAGCTTCACCCATTGACTGTATAAATAAGGCTTCACCGAACTCCTGCATCATCTGATTTCCGGCGCTCTAGGAGCCTATTCGTTGCACTGATTGGTTGTATACCTACCCAATTGCTGCAGAGTGATTTGATAGACAACCTTTTAGCCCGCCTCCCTCCCTGTCGAGCGGTCCTAGACCCTTGTGCCTTCAGAAACATGGGTCTAGTGTGGCTAGGCTAGGAACAATATGTTCATTTCGAGAAACTCATAATTTGGTGAGCCGTTACATTTTTTGAACACTGATTACACGTTCACATCATGTTCACATTATTCTGCATTATAACAGCAGAGAGACAATAAAGAGAAAGTCGATGCAACAATGTTGGATCACTCAGCTAAAACCCAACAAGAATGCTAAATGTGGCTGTTTGAATGTATTTGAATATAGAAATATGATCAATTCATTAATGTACACAAAGCACCTGTTTTTCAGTTCAGAAACAATCTAACCACACTGTAAAAAGTGTATTTGAATAAAAGTACTGCTATAAATGAAACCCATCCTGCTTTGGTGATGGTGGTTTACTTTTTTGGATTCTATCAGCCTAAAACTTAACACTGTTCCTTTAAATAGATTTTCTAATGACCTGAAAGGCTCAGTCTACCGCTCTTTAAGCCCTGTGCTGAAGTCGTCATGATGAAAAACACTATTTTTACATTTCACATTTGGCTAAGACATACGAAAGTTTGAAAAATTGAGATTCATCATGTTGTTTAATTCAACCCGGTCTCACGAGGATTCGTGAAACTGTCACGTAAATTGTTGTTTCGGTTTCGTGCGCACCAACACGATTTCGTCATGTTTTTCGTGCCGCTCACAACGAAATGTTTTTCGTGTTGCTCACAACGAAACCCGCTGTGATAATCACATCTGAAAGTGGTTTATACCGGCGGATTCATGACAATCTAAGCTGTCCATTGGCGTATACTGTTTGTGTAATCGCGTTTGCAGCCATCGGACATTCTTAGAATCGCGTTTGCAGCCTTTGGACATTCTTTAAATTCCTATGCAAATTGGTAAGTGTACCACCGGGTTATGGTTAGGGTTATGGTTAGGAATGATGTAATGCAAAGTATAGCGTTGGATTCGCAACGCTTTTACATTAAAAATATAATATACCCATTCGTTTGAAATACGTTCTGAGTGGCACGAAAAGTCCGCCGTTTAAAATACATTGGTGTGCATTTCGTTGTGAGCGGCACGAAAAACATGACGAAATCGTGTTGGTGCGCACGAAACCGAAACAAAAATTTACGTGACAGTTTCACGAATCCTCGTGAGATCGGGCTGTTTAATTGCACCTAGCTTGAACCAGTGACGCTAATATTGCTTGTTAACTTAATCTGGATAAACCTAATTCAATTGTCTGTTGCCAGTTGAAGCAATTCATTTAAGTTGGTCCAACAATTCTCTTTATCAGCCTCCAAATTTTGCCACTTCTAGGATGCATACTGTATGAACCACTTTGTTATATTTGCTGAAATTTTGATACGTCTCTATGACTTTGTGTGTAAATGTGTTATGGTAGCTGCTAAACTAGGCTATTGCAGAGTTTTTTTTTCATGTGAAGAATGGTCTGTGTACCACAATGCACATTTTTGAGTGTTTAAGATTTTTTTTCTGGATAACTCACAGTTTCTTTTTTTTTTTCTGGAAATTATGTCATAGAAAATCTCATCTAATTTGTGAGGTTCAAACAATTGTGAACACATAGTTGTACGTATCTTTTTACGCTGTGTCGGTACTGGAGAATAGTCTGACTACACCTCATCAGTCTGCTATAGAGGGAAGAACTTCTGTGGCTTGCTTGTCTTTGTTCAACCCAATCACATCCGACTTGGACAATTTCATGAATAGTTTTAAATTATTTTTGTAAAAATCAGACGTTCACAAGCTGTTTTCTCATTTCCCTGATTCATGACGCTATGGTTACATTACTGGGGAACGCGACAGATTGAAATAAACAGGAATTATCCTCTAGCAAGTTTCTTAAAGTTGGTTTGTGATTGTTTATAACAGGTCATCCTAAAGTAATGTAATTAGTTTGGTTTAACTAATAGAAGCTTCTGACAGCTCATCTAAAAGTTTAAACATGATGAGTCAATTAAACATGATAAATGCAACATGAAATTATTATGACCACTTCAAGCGTTTTACAAGATTGTATGATGCACAATGTGTGATTTTGAATTTGCCCTGCTGGGCGTAGCTTTTTTTCAGTTTTCACTTTTACAGAACAAAAGGCCTGAAGTCATCTCAGATTGCTCCGTATCCTAAAAAAGAAGCTTTGTTCCTTAAAGGGACGTGAGTATGAAGGGTGAAAACTTTCACTTTCACAACTTGAGTTTCATTATTCACTAAAAACCACCAGCTTTCCAAGTACCAAAATGAGAGAAACGAGATGGGCAGAGCTCTGAAATGATTAAAACTTTACTTTCAATTATGACTCTGACCTTTAAGCTTCACCAGAAGTAATGAATGATCAACAGACTCTGACTGTAAAACATTCTAAAGGAATTTCGTCAACTCAAACCACTTTCAAATTTAAAAACATGACTGGACTCTGTCATGATTTCTCAACTGTCTCAGCCCCTGCCTGACCCCCTCTTCCTGCCGTCTGCTCCTGCCTGTCAATACCTCTGCCGTCTTGCTGCACTCCACGCTGTAGGTGATCAGTGCGGATGGAGAGCAGCTGCTGGAGCGGCACACCTGCAGCTCATGAGTGAGTTAGTTATATTGCATTCATTTTCAGTTGTAAAATAAACCTTTTAGAATTTGATCTGCCTCCAGCTGCTCTATGTGCACTCATTTTGGGTTCAGACTCCCCTGTACCATTAGCCTAGCCGCGCTAGACAACCCACGGCAACGAATTTAATTCTCTGCCAGGGTGGGTCTAGTTACCCTCCATAAGGCTCGAGGCTGGATTCTCCTAAAACTGGCCGGACCAATCACCATGAAGTGTAGAGTCAGAAGGCGGGCGTAACTAAGTGACGACAGAGGCACGACGATTCTGACAGAAACAACCGGCGCACAATAAACAGTTATCTTTCGACTCGGCTTTGGCCACAGCCCTTAAAGATTTGAAGCTAAAATTCAACTTGAAAGATAAACAAAGGACGGCACTGAAGTGTTTCATTGAGAAGAAAGACGTATTTGGACTTATGCCGACGGGATATGGCAAATCCTTAATATACCAGTTGGCTCCGCTGGTTGGGAAGCTAATGGGACTTAGCCACAATCCGCCGGCGCTCTCGGAACTACGTCAGCCTATTCGTTGCACTGATTGGTTGTATACCTACCCAATTACTGCAGAGTGATTTGATAGACAACCTTTTAGCCCGCCTCCCTCCCTGTCGAGCGGCCCTAGACCCTTGTGCCGTCAGAAATACGGGTCTAGCGCGGCTAGGCTACTGTACCATGACATTAACAAGTGAGAGTTTACTAAAATCATGAAATTAAGTTTACAGGAAACAAAACTAGAATATAAACAGACTTCCCAGGATGCATTTTTAGGGAGTTAAAACACTTTATTTACATTTTTCCTGACAATTTTTCTTTCATGATGGCCTTTCGACAAGAAGACACTGCAGGAGGTTAGATATTGTCTATTCACACATGACCAATATAGTTGTCTCGATATTGGTCTGCAATCTAAATCTCACCTTCTCCCAACGACAATATATACCCAAACATCAGAGAGTCCTTAGAATTGATGCCGGCATTGCTCACATGTACTGCTGCTCCACTGGTTTCACTTCTTCTGATGTCAGCAAACCCTATTCACAGCTTAATTCATCTGCATCTCCAGTGTGTCTGTATGTGTCCACTTCCTCAGGTCCTCAGTTAAAGCCTTTTATTTACATTTTTTCCTCGCAGTTTTTCTTTCTACTGACTGATGAGTTAACTTAACTTGATCAGTTTTACACTTTAACAAGTTTTACACTTTCATAAGACGAGTTTTAACTAATTAGTAAACTAAACTAAGTCGGGGAACTTGTGTTTGTATGCTGCAAGAACTTTAAGAATTTGCATTCTCAAAATTCTTAAAAATCTCTTTGAAGGACTTTAGCTTCCCTCAAAGCTAAAGTCCCCAAACGTCTCTACGTTTTCAGGTAAAATTGTATTTAGTTGCTTTTCTTTATAGATAATTCTTCCCAAAACAAGTAGATTTCAAGGATAATCCAGTAAAAGAAAGAACCTTTGGCGTAAAAGAGGTCATTGTTTGGTTCATGAGTGGACTTCTTTCTTGGCATATAGTATTTATTCATACAATGGGATGAATATGGTCGTCTCCGCACTTGACAAAGCTCTTGCAAACGAAGAAAATCTTATAGAAGTACCGTATAGAAGAATGTGTTTTTCAAGGCTGAGTACACAGAGAGACTAAAGTGTGTAAAATCAATGAATTGCTCCATTAAGACAGAGAAAAAAAAATAGATTTGCATTTCACCTACAGTCTCTCCTCGGAGTGCCTTTACTGTAATGAACAATATCTGTTCTGTTGTGTACTCCTCCTCCCCTCCACTGTGATAAACATATTTAGGCCGGTTGTGGAAAAACCTTGAAATGGTCATAAATCCTGGGCAAACAGGTTTTTATGTGCTTCGGGCTGAGCTATCCCTTATCCAAATGGACTCCCTGCACCGAGCTTCCTCCAGCAGCAACCTCCACCCTCTGTCATTCTGCAGGCAAGCGTTTCACACGACGCTCCATCATGGAAACAAACTACGTCTGAGCTTCATTAACATACGGAGAACAAACATAGCAGCTCCTGACACCCTGATACGTACAGCTGAGTCATAGCTGCTGTGTTTTTTATGGCAGGAACACAGAAAATGTTTTGTGGAGCAAGTTTAGAAGGAATTTCTCTACCTGTACCTGTGAAAAAGCTAAAAAAGAATGTGTGGATATTCATAAGAATGAGGTATGAAATGAGTTCCTCTGTCTACATCCTTGTTGCCGCACACTGTTTCCCCCAAGGGCTCCTTCAAACCTTTATGTTTGCACATCAACTCGAGAATAATGGAGGTAGAATTAGAGTGCGGATCTTTGTTTTCTCGCAGCTTTGCATCTCCCCACTGGCCTCAGTTAGACCATCATTCTGAATTCTCTTGAAAGGTCATGGCTGGATACTGAGAAAATTTGGAAAAAAAACAGGAGGAGCAGGAGGGAAAGAAGATCAAATAATAAGAAATGAAAACTTCAAGCGTGCAAAGTAGGCTGTACACATTGACATGGGATTTATCTTCAGTTAAAAAAAATTCTTCTTTGTACAGGGTCTCTAGAGGTTTAGAAAAGGGTGAGCACACATACAGTACAGGAAATACACCACATCTTATAAATAGAGGCAAACAGTATGTACAGCATTTACAGGGGAGCTACATGTCATATACAAAACAGCATTAGTGAATTAGTTGCAGGAGTTATTATTCTTCAGGGTTTTCAGAAGATACTGGAGGTAACACTCGACACTGACAACACGAGTTATTCTACACTTAAGTGTTTGCATGCAATTCCATCAATAGTACAGCGAGAAGCTAGGGCTGGGTAGAGTCAGTGGATAGCCACAATTATTTTGACTTATTTATCATTTAAAATGGACATTTTCCTGTTTTCCATGAAAACTCACACTTTAATTCATGTGCTAACATAACTGCACAAGGGTTTTCTAATCACCAATGAGCCTTTCAACACCATTAGCTAACACAATGTAGCATTAGAACACAGGAGTGATGGTTGCTGGAAATGGATCTCTGTACCGCTATGTAGATATTCCATTAAAAATCTGCCATTTACAGCTACAATAGTCATTTACCACATTAGCAATATCTAGACTAGATTTCTGAATAATTTGATGTTATCATCATTGGAAAAAAAATGCTTTTCTTTCAAAAAAAAGGACATTTCTAAGTGAGCCTATCCTTTTGAATAGTAGCGTAGCTGCATTTTTATGCTCATTGGGAGTAAAAAGAAATATCAATAAATGCAGTCGCAAACCCCAAATGATGTCTGAAACTATTAAAAGTTGTATCCGTTTTACGTAACTGGGAGAATTTTGATTTAGCTGAAGGTTAGCATGAAGGTTAAGGAAGCTACTGGACCTACTTGCTGTGTTAAAACCCTCCTGAGACATTACTTGTCTGTCTTCTGTGGAAATTTTTGAAATATGTTTACACAATTTTTAGAATCATCTAAGCTTACCCCCCACAGCAATGTAACTGGTGTAGCTGCTGTATCTACATGCTATTATGAAGTCCACCTACTTATCACAAACATGCTGAGATTCATTTCCCAGCTGGGAGCAAACAGGAAGTACAACTTCTTTTACTGCTTAGAATTTCATTGCAATGGATTAACTCCAGCATTGGCTCTAACAATAGAATGTCAGACTTTCTATGTGGTTGCTGTATCTAAATGCCAGAATAACTATGACATTTATGTGTTGTATTTTTTTGCATTGTAGTTTTTAATGTGACTTTAGAGCAAACACTCGACTCAGAAGTAATGCAATTACTGTAAGGTGATACTGTTTTGACATTTAAGTGACATTTCACAGGATTGGACTCTCCGGTAGCATACTGTGTACAACTTCTCATGTTATTTAACCATTTAGTATGGCTTGTTTCGCTAGAAAAGTATGAAAATGGCCTCCTCTGGTTTCGTCCCATGAAGTAGTCCAGTGGTTATTGTACCAAATCGGACCTGTTGGCTCGCACTGTAAAATTCAAAGCATAGAAACCTGTCGGTCCTGTCAGTAATTGATGGGCCGGGCCATTGGAAGATGCGGGGAGAGATTAAAATAGTCGCTGGTTGTTTCATCTCGATCATGAAGCTGGTGAGGCTGCAACTGTCACTGGTGGTTACTGGTCTGGGGGTTCTTCACTATCCTGAGTTTGGGAAATTTCATGCGGGCTGACGGGCTGTCTGGGAGCTCAGTGCCTGTCAGATACCGGCTGTTTGTGGTGATGCTTCCTCAGCCTGGATCCTGAATGATGGGAGACAAAAGTTCATTTGTTACGGGCTTAGCTTCAGAAACCATACGTTTTGTGACACCTACAAATTGTGCAGTTATGTTAGTAATAAATGGCTTTTCTGAACATGTAAAAAAAAGATGGTGGTGTGTGTTTTTTTGGGTATTCATAGCTGAGCTTACGCTTTAGCTAAAGGTGCCCTCCACTGCAGAGACACTGTCTGAGAGTACAACAAGCACTCCGCGCTTTTGCTCAAAGGATCAACTCGGTGTTCACCATTTGTCTCATCATTTTGCCTCAAAATGGATGTACTGATGCTATTAATAATCGATTGGTCCCACTGTCAGCGTGTATGCTAGTTTAGCATTAGCACAGTTAGCCCACATCTTGTTCTTACAGAAGTGAAACACTGACACACATATGCTGACCTCCACTGAGAGTTAAACACCATGTAATGGAGTGGGAGGGTGGAAAGGTCACAATGGAAAAGGACCCTTGTCTCTGCAACTCAGCCAGCACACCCACACTTGTATTCCATTATTCCGCCTGATTAGACCTCAGACTAAAGCTAGAAACATCTCAGGATGTCACCACTAGTTATGAACAGATCACTCCAGTGTTGGCCTCTCTGAACTAGCTACCTGTTCAGGTTAGAGCAGACTTTAAGGTGCTGCTGCTGCTAACATACAAACTGTAAATGGAATAGCCCCATTGTACCTGTCAAATATGGTGAACTTGTATGCCCCCACTCGTGTTTTGCGTTCCTAGGGCACTGGGCTTCTGAGTGTCCCAAAGGTCCGTAAAAAGACGGTTGGGGAACAGGCTTTTTCTTTCTGTGCACCAACATTGTGAAACAGTCTACCTGTTGAAATCAGGCAGCCATCAGACCCACTGATGTACTGCTACATGTGAATCTTAAATTGCTTTACTTGATGTCTTTTTTACTGTTTTGTTTTTATCTGTTTTCACTGGTTTTAGTGTTTATATCTGTACATACAGCACTTTGACCGAATGCACTTTATAAATACATTTTTTATGGACAACAATTAAAAAGTTGTCTGTACAACAAAGCTTTGTGAAGTGAGCACAGTATACAAACCAGAACAAGCAGAAGACAAGAAGAACCACATTTCCTTGTTTCTGTGTGAATTTCTTACTGTGCTTCGGGGCACTGTGGCATCCAGGAGTCTGGAAGGTTCTGCTGGTTGCAGGACCTTCACCCTCTGCTGTGATGGCCTGGACCTCCAACCGGTACAGACTGGCACAATGCAGCCCCGACACCAACAGAGTTTTCCCATCCTGAAAAAAATATGAGAAAGTGTAAGAAGAACGAAGCACAGGAAAGAAGTATAAAATGATCAAGGTATGTGAAATTGTAGGGAAGCTGCAGACTGAACTGGTTTTGTCAGCCCAGTAGCTCCTGAGATATATCTACAGGGGAAATACAAATTTGAATCTGCAATAAAACTCCGCAAATACTGCACAAAGGGCAACTTCACGCAGAAAGAAGAAAGAAAATGGTTTATTTTACTCCTCTGTCCTGAAAATACTGATATACTAAAGAGAAAAGAAGTTAAAAAAAAAAGATAAATTGGAGGCCAAAATGACAAATGGATACCATGAAATGGCAGTTATAACAAAAAGAGGAAGGAGGAAAGTGAAAAATCTAACAAGAAAAAGCTGGGACAAGAAAGCACAGACACCATGAAAAACAATGAAGTTTGTGAACAGTTTAGTTACAGGGTTATTTATTGTTTTCTGACATTTTCAGTCAAGGTTTTCCATTTCCTATTTTAGGTACATTCCATTTTCAAACATTGCATTTCCATTGAACTATTACTTTTTCCTTTCTGACATCAATTTTTACCCCGGTTATCAGTGGCAATAGCACCATTTAAACATATTTGCCTTTTTTATTTTCTGAGATTTATTTTACAGCTGTTACGGCTGCTGCACGGATTCTCCTCTTCCATGATAATAATGACATATTGTATACGGCCTTGTACACCAGTTGCTGCACCCTGATTGGTTCTCGTCTTCGCCCCTGCCTTCGACGGCCCGCCTTCTTCACCGGAGCTGATGGCTGATTCATCCACAACTGACTTCAGTCCACCAATCAAGCCCCATTTCTGTCTTTGAAAGAACTGTCATCTTGGCATTATGTCACAGCTTTTGCGTGGTGTCCATGTGTCTCTTGAGTTCTGTTAAGGATCTAGTTCACATGCTTGTTCTGCTCAAGGGCTTATTTTGGGACAATCTGACTGTGGAAACCGTTGGGTAGTAAGTCATTGCTAGTGGTGCTACTTCCCATGTATTTTTAGTTTGGTTAGTGCCATTAGGGTTTGGTTTTGTAGATGTTGTTGGTTGTTGGGTAGGTTAGACATACCCAATAAGAAGTTTAGTCGCACCCTTTGGCAATAGCTCCTCACCTTTCGTGTTTTCAGTAAATCCACTGCTATTCACTCTGGCTTAACAACATCCATATGCTGTTGTTGTTGTTTAGAGTCACTTGAGTTCATTTGACTGCTTTTGTGGCTGATAGATAGCACGTTAAAAATTAATCTGTGAAATACAAAAAGTGGTTGATGTCAACATCAACAATATTAGGAGGAAAGCAGTGATCAGGACCAGCGAATCATGACAAACAGTTCTTTCTACTGTGCCTACGTACGCTGCTGGCACCATCACCATATGATCAATGTTATTCACTTCACCCATCAGTGGTCATAATGTTGTGGCTAATCGGTGTATATAATTTATACAATCCACATTTGCAAAAATCCAATATCCATGAAAGTCAGCTAGAGCTTGAGTTTCGTAGATTTCATCATTTCCCCAAGTCCACTTGCTTGGAAAATCCAGACTGACTTTATTTATGTATTAATATAAATACAAATAAAGGCAGTCTGGCATTGCGATGACACGAGACGATTTCAAAAAGGAGGAGCTAACGAATGCAGCTTGAACGAGAAAGAACCAATCAGCGTGACACGGATGTGACGCACAAACAAATCGACCTTGAAGTCCATGTAGTCCAAACAACAATGGCATGCAGCCGAGAAAGCGTCGCGGTGAATGATTACTGCCGTTTTTGTCACAAAAATCTGCGAATACATGGGGTACTCTCAAGTACAACACTTATTTTTGAAAAGGCTACGCAACAAAAGACTCCTTCCGAACGATTAGCGGTGTTAGGAATAACTTTAAATCGGAGCCAATCCAAGTCGGTGCGTATGTGTAAAAGTTGCTTATATTTACTCACACATTTGGAACGGGCTTTTCCTCTGTACAAACAATGGCAAGAAGCCGAAAGTAACGAGCCATCCACTGCCTCCTCATCATCGGAAACGTCAAGTGAAAAGAGGCAACGACTAACGCCATCCAAAATGCAAAGAAACCACAAAAAGATTCGCTTTGGCCCTCCTCCTCCTCCTCCAGCATCATCTTCGAGGCGCTGAAGATGACGCAGCATTAACTCCTGCCTCCCGTGCTATGATTGGTCGTACCCAACTGTACCGGGAGGGAAACGCGATTCAATTCGCCCAATGCCAAACTGACTCTCCTGTATCTCCTAACATGGAGACAGGAGATTACATGGAGATTCAGTTTGGATTTTCCAAGCTACAAGTCCACAGAAAGTCTGCCTGGTGGCTTCGCTACAAGGACGAAAGTGCACATGCTTGGCAGCAGTGTTCATGTGCAGAATACAAAGATATGACCTACTGACCATGCATGGAAAACACTCTTTAAGCAAACTCCTGCAAACTACAGAAGTAGTATGACAACAAATAAGCACTTGGAGGTGTACATGCATAAGTTATCTTGTCAGGTTCTTTTCCAATAGCTGACAAACAATGAAAAAGACAATCAGTGAAGTTGTCGGTTTACTAACCGGGGGCAGTATCTGGGACTGGGAGATGAGGCTGTGAGGCAGCTTGTTGTTGCTGTGGCGGTTGGTGGGGATGACCTCTGCCCAGGTCACCTGGTAACCAGTCAGCTGCTGGTGGGGTGGAGTCATGGACAAATCCCAGCTAAAGATGGCCGTCACATTGCCACCTCTAACCTCAAAGGATGCTGTCAGGTTGACTGCCCTCACCAGGACCTTCTGAGTGGATACAACTGAAAGAAGCACATCTGGGGGTTTAAATGATGATAGATATTGGGATAGTGGACAAATTCATCATGCCTGAGGCACAAGCAAACTGCCAATCAGTCCCCAGAAGACAAGCTAAAACATGATGATAGCTTCTCAGCGAGATTTGAATATTTGTGTGTTCAGTTTTGACATCATTCTTCTTGCATTGTTCACTGTCATTCTCCATTAAGTATACACACGTGGACAAAATTGTTGGTACCCCTCAGTTAAAGAAGGAAAAACCCACAATTCTCACTGAAATCACTTGAAACTCACAAAAGTAACAATAAATAAAAATTTATTGAAAATTAAATAATCAAAATCAGCCATCACTTTTGAATTGTTGATTAACATAATTATTTAAAAAAACAAACTAATGAAATAGGGCTGGACAAAAATGATGGTACCCATAACTTCATATTTTGTTGCACAACCTTTTGAGGCAATCACTGCAATTAAATGATTTCTGTATTTGTCAATGAGCGTTCTGCAGCTGTCAACAGGTATTTTGGCCCACTCCTCATGAGCAAACAGCTCCAGTTGTCTCAGGTTTGATGGGTGTCTTCTCCAAATGGCATGTTTCAGCTCCTTCCACATATGTTCAATGGGATTCAGATCTGGGCTCATAAAAGGCCACTTTAGAATAGTCCAACGCTTTTCTCTCAGCCATTCTTGGGTGTTTTTGGCTGTGTGTTTTGGATCGTTGTCCTGTTGGAAGACCCATGACCTGCGACTGAGACCAAGCTTTCTGACACTAGGCAGCACATTTCTCTCCAGAATGCCTTGATAGTCTTCAGATTTCATCGTACCTTGCACACTTTCAAGACACCCTGTGCCAGATGCAGCAAAGCAGCCCCAAAACATTACTGAGCCTCCTCCATGTTTCACCGTAGGGACAGTGTTCTTTTCTTCGTATGCTTGCTTTTTGAGTCTATGAACATAGACTTGATGTGCCTTACCAAAAAGCTCCAGTTTGGTCTCATCTGTCCAAAGGACATTCTCCCAGAAGCTTTGTGGCTTGTCAACATGCATTTTTGCAAATTCCAGTCTGGCTTTTTTATGAGTTTTTTTCAGCAGTGGTGTCCTCCTTGGTCGTCTCCCATGAAGTCCACTTTGGCTCAAACAACGACGAATGGTGCGATCTGACACTGATGTACCTTGGCCTTGGAGTTCACCTTTAATTTCTTTGGAGGTTGCTCTGGGCTCTTTGGATACAATTCCAACGATCCGTCTCTTCAATTTGTCATCAATTTTCCTCTTGCGGCCACGTCCAGGGAGGTTGGCTACTGTCCCGTGGGTCTTGAACTTCTGAATAATATGAGCCACTGTTGTCACAGGAACTTCAAGCTGTTTAGAGATGGTCTTATAGCCTTTACCTTTAAGATGTTTGTCTATCATTTTTTCGGATGTCCTGGGACAATTCTCTCCTTCGCTTTCTGTTGTCCATGTTCAGTGTGGTACACACCTTTTCACCAAACAGCAGGGTGACTACTTGTCTCCCTTTAAATAGGCAGACTGACTGATTATGAGTTTGGAAACACCTGTGATGTCAATTAAATGACACACCTGAGTTAATCATGTCACTCTGGTCAAATAGTTTTCAATCTTTTATAGAGGTACCATCATTTTTGTCCAGGCCTGTTTCATTAGTTTGTTTTTTTAAATAATTATGTTAATCAACAATTCAAAAGTAATGGCTGTTTTTGATTATTTAATTTTCAATAAATTTTTATTTATTGTTACTTTTGTGAGTTTCAAGTGATTTCAGTGAGAATTGTGGGTTTTTCCTTCTTTAACTGAGGGATACCAACAATTTTGTCCACGTGTGTAGATGTGAGGTTTCAAATTGTTACCTACCTTTTGTCACAATTTAAATACAAGTATGTTCTTAGAGAACTACAGAAATATACTGTCAAATTTTAAAGCAAACTTAAAAGATACAGTGGAACAAAATTTTGGAGAAAATTCACATTTACTCTCTTGCTGAAGAGAAGCTTGATGGCAGTCTGGGAAGTGTCTAAAAATTAAACTAACTTAGTTTAGTACAAAGACTGGAAACAAGAGGAAAAATCACCAACAAATCTTGGAAGAACTGAACCTATGAGACACACTACTCTTTTTTTGAACCAGTTGTTAGGAAAACACCAGGAACTTCCCTATCTTTTTACCTTCAGATGAAGCCAGACTAGGTTCTGCTTGTCTCACCTGTTTCTCCAGGACAGGTGATGGGTTTTGGACTCTTGGCCTGGATGGTGGCACAGGATGGAGTGAGGAAACTGGTGCTTTCT
Organism: Acanthochromis polyacanthus; assembly: GCF_021347895.1. NCBI lineage: Eukaryota > Metazoa > Chordata > Actinopteri > Pomacentridae > Acanthochromis > Acanthochromis polyacanthus. Next base: position 11,880,671 of record NC_067134.1, on the reverse strand, counting down.
GCCAGAGGATGACTATTCTTGCTGATTGGCTGTAGTACGATTTTATATTTGCATGAGAAGAGCAAACCCCGCAGGCTGGTAAAGCTCTCCTAAATCAGACAGGAAAAGAACATAGCTGAATAGATGGCACATTCAGAAAAGTTCTTATTAAGCCAACTATTACTACAGACGAGGCAACGATGCTGTCTCCAACTTACAGATCTTTTCCATTCAAACTGATTATTGTGTGTGTTGCAATGGCATGTCCTTACAGCAACAACTAATAATTTATTTGACTTTTATATCACAGTCGTAATGTTAGGGTTACTAAAGGTCAGGGTTACAGGCTACCTGGGTGGTGGTCTTCTCTATGGGTCTGGTCTGGTTGTAGCCACAATGCTCTGGTCCCCACTGGATTCTGTAGAATTCAACTGTAGGATCTAAATGAACAACAAGAGATTGTTAGATTTTGTTAAAAGAGAGTGCGACACAATTTAACTTCAATATTAACTCTTTACGCTTCAGTGCGTCGTAGGTGTACCGCCGGCGGTACACTTACTAATTTGCATAGGAATTTCAAGAATGTCCAAAGGCTGCAAACACGATTATACAAACACTATACGCCGATGGAAAGCTTAGATTCTCATGAATCCGCCGGTATAAACCACTTTCAGATGTGATTACCACAGCGGGTGAGAAAAACACATTTGTCCGACAAAAACGAATATCCATCCATCCGTTCTCTATACACGGCTTCAACGCACACAGCGCGACTCACATTTCCGGGTTCATTACTACACACAGAAAAAAAGATTCCACAAAAAACGGCCATAATCCAACCTTTTACATCCAGACAACACAAGCCAGTAAACTATTTTGTCCAAAACATGTCTTGAAGTCGGTATAAAATCCACAAATCGGTCGTTTTCAAGGAAATGCACCTCGCGACGTGCGTCCAATATTCCCTGTATTTTTCGTCATTTTTTTAATTTAAAAATAGAATATTAGCGATTTTTTTGTACTGAAAACGGCTGGAATTGACTGAAGCTTAAAGGGTTAATTATATTGTTCCAGGCCAAGAGACGTACATAACAAATACACTACCATTCAAAAGTTTGGGGTCACTCAGACAATTTCATGTTTTCCATGGATAACCACAATTATTTTTACTTATTTATGATTTAAAATGGGCATTTTCCTCATTTATACTATTAATTAACCCTTCAGTTTTGTTACATTTGTCCCTTCGTTGTTTACAAAGCCACACACGTCAACGCTGTTTCTGTAAGATAAGCTCCTCTAATTCTATTTGCTTCCCTTCTCATCATTGTTGGTTGAGCTCCAGATGAGATAGGTATTCTAAACACTATTATCCGTGATGGGCAGTCTTTCTGTGTGTGTTTACAGTTACTGTTACTAGTAGACTGCATACATTTAAATTTGGGCCCTGTTTGGGACACATACACTAGTCTCCCAATTTCATGTTTTCCATGAAAACTCACACTTTAATTCATGCGCTAGCAAAGTTGCACAAGGGCTTTCTAATCCTCAGTTAGCCTTTCAACACCATATACCATCAGCACACAGGACTGATGGTTGCTGGAAATGGGCCTCTGTACCCCTATCCGTTTCCAACTAGAATAGTCATTTACCACATTAACAATGTCTAGACTGTATTTCCGATTAATTTAATGTTATCCTCACTGAAAAAAGCTGATTTTCTTTAAAATATAAGGACATTTCTAGGTGACCCCAAACTTTTGAACTGCAGTGTAGCTCGATTAACCATCTGAACCCCAAGCACATGGTTGGGGCTACAAGCTGTAACATTTTTCCTCACTGTGGGCTTATTTTTCACTGCAATTTAAAGTCCTGCATTGCTATTAAAACAACACAGCCATGTACAGAAACAGAGAGAACTCAGAAATGTCTTTTGTGCAGCATAACAAAGGTATAATATAAAGTTATAACCTCTGCCACCCTCTACAATTTCTTTTTTTGATATTGCTCGACTCATCAGCACGAGTTACAGTATTTCACCATGCTGGATGTATCTTCCAATTTATTTTATGCATCAAGTATGTTTTATCTTCCTCCCAGTCTGTCTGATTTGTCGGTTGATTGACTGTGTCCCTGAATTCCAGCTGTTGGTTGCAAGTAAGATGAGTGCAATAAAATGTTTTAGATGAAATATCGCAATTTTAAGCTTAAATTTGATCAATTTTTCTGACAGAACCCCATGTCCGACTTGCTTAGTTCGAAGAGCGTTGCAAAGTTGGAGATACGACAATCTCTAAACACAATCAGTATGTCTCAGCACACTATGATAACAATCCTCTATTGTGCCAATGGGTGGATGATCTGTAAATATAGGGAAAAGCAGAAACACCAGCATGCCCCCTGAGCTCCAAAACAGGGACACTGGAACATGTCCTGAGCAGCAGCACTGAGTGATGGCCGCCATTGGTGGATGCATGACCAGGTTCTAAGGCAATATGCTTTCTTAAAGAAGGCCAGATCCCCAAGAAGAAAGCCAAGACCCCTCTGCCAGTGTGCAAATGTCAGTCCGTAAATAGACGATGTCAGTTGACTTCGAGAGGCAACAGAAAATACCAGCACACATCGTCCAGTCCACATTGAGGCCTGACATTCTCCTCATCTCGGAGGCCACAAATCTGCGAATTATGCAGTAGATGACTGTGCCCTGTGAGGAGAGAATGGAAGGAGCTCATCAGCAGAAGAGGGCAAAATATCAAGAGCTAGTGAAGGACCGCTGGACCAACGGGTGGAAGACCAGGTGCATGCCATGCCAGTGGAGGTGGGCAGCAGGGGATTTGTAGGTTGTTCCCTACACAAGGCCTATGTAATCCTAGGAATAACTGGAGGCAGCAGGAGGAGAGCCATCAGTAAAAACATGGATGCAGCAGAGAAAGCATCTAGGTGACTCCGTCTAAAAAGTGAGGAGCAGTGGGGACAGCAGAATGCCACTTGGACACAGGCTGAGGCTTGATCAACTTCAGTCGGGTTGCCTGGATGAGGGTGTCTGTTGACCCGAAGCACTCAGTGACTCCAGGAAACAACACTGATGATGTGTCCAAGTGTGTGCATCAAGGGATGGTTTCAGTACATGGAGGAGCTAGCATGGGTCAAAAACATGTCGCTTTATAATATTCCTCTCAGTGTAGATAGCATGGCGTTACACACTGATTCCCAACCAACAACAACAGAATAGCACACTGTGTGAGCAGCTGAGTTCAGGTTCATATATATGTGGGAAGTTTATACAGCCATGGCCATAAGTTTGGACACAAGTACCATGACGCTTGTGAATCTTAGAAAATACCACAAAATTGTCACTTGCAATATACAGCCATGGCCATAAGTTTGGACACAGCATGACTTATGTCTGTTTTGATGTCTATTACAGAACATAAGTATATTGTAAGTGACAATTTTGTGGTATTTTCTAAGATTCACAAGCGTCATGGTACTTGTGTCCAAACTTATGGCCATGGCTGTATATCCTGCATCCTCACACAGTGGCTTTGTGCTGCAGAGTAATTGGAGATGATCGGTCTTAGAAGAGCTGCACTGCGTTTTACAGTTTGTGTCAGAGGAAGACAGTTTGTTTGCCTCATTTGTCGCAATGGCAGAAACTCACACCAGCTTTTTCACTGGATTGGAATCTTGGCAAATTTAGTGTTTTGACAGATTTCAAAAGTTTCCTGAATGGGTAAAAACAGTAGTTAACATGTTTTCAGTGGGGAACAGTGTCTCTGCTGTGTTGTTAGTGTTTTGTCTCCTGCTGTGCAGAAAGGCCCTTTTGCTAACATGCATAATCCAAAATGCTGTTTGGTGCCGGACTTTGAAATAAAACACGACAGTGAAATTACTTCCTTCACCCCACAAAAGTTGGCTTAAGTTAACTATTTGCGATCACTGGACCTTATTGCTTATTTTTAATGTTAGTCTGGTTTTGACTTTTACTTTTTCTGTTTTAAACATTTAAAAATGTTTGGGTCATTGGTTCAGTTGTGTACATTCAGCACGGCTATCATCTTCACTTTTTCTACATCTATCAATATGTTAAACATAGGATAAATGACGAAAAATGCTAATTTTATTCGGTATGTTAATGTTCATCACATTTATCTGTATTCACTGCTTCAAACACACCACCTGGGCACTGCACTGTGAATCTGAGGTTGAGTCAGCGTGGCACTACATTATCAACGGGTGTTATTTCTAAGTGTTAAAAAATGTACTTCTTGATTTTTTCCTGTCCATACCTGTGCTGCGCTGCCAGTAAACATGAACCTGGAGCAGTCCATCCTGATAGAAAGGCATCCCAACATCCAGGATGTCACCTGTGGGTTTCCTTGGAACAGCTGCGATGGCTTCAAAACAGAAAAAAATTGAATTATTCTTCATACTTGAGAATTGCTGTCTTGGAGCAATGCTATACGATGGCCGTATTTTAAAGCATGAAGCTAACAAAGTTTAATAAACATCAATGTTACAAATTTGAGTGCTTAGCAGAAATAGAGAGAAAGAAAGAAACTCCCTGAAATACCGACCAGTCTTTCTACATGCAAGTTTTGGTTTTGATCATATGCAGGATACAGGTCATATATATATATATATATATATATATACAGTGCCATGAAAAATTATTTGCCCCCTTCCTGGCTTCTGTGTTTTTTGCATATTTATCACTCGCAAAGTTTTCAGATCATCAAACCAATTTTTATATCACACAGGGACAACCCAAGGAAATGCAAAATGCAGCTTTTAAATGATTCAATTTATTAAGGCACAAAAAAATCCAAACCTATCTGTCCCTATGTGAAAAAGTAATTGAACCTTGTCTGGTGAGCTATTTATTCTTACTACCCACAATCATGTGTTGAGATGTAAAAGGGGGGGAAACTGCCTGGTGAGGGATCTCAGGACTGCATTAAAAGTACCTGCTAAGTGGTGTCATTGACCCCCTTCTCTGTTCAGAGATGGCTGCTCTATTTTAGTTAAGATCAGTTATTTTACTCCTTTGTCTATTAACGTCTTGATTCATCCCTCACCATGCGGTTTCTCTGTACTTGGAGGAATGTGAGGCTGAAGACGTAAATGAGCGATGTGATTTGGGGGTGAGAATAAATACCTGGGATTCCCCACTAGTCATGTAGAATTGAGGAAGACTCATCCTCAACCTCCAAACCACATGACTCATGCCTCTAAAAGACCCAACACTATGCACCATGACTCAAAGAGTGAATTGTTTTCTAACTGCTTGGTGAGGGATCTCAGCTGCATTATAAGTACCTGGTAAGTGGTATCATTGGCCCCCTTCTCTGGTTAGAGATGGCTGTCTCTTTAATTTTCTTAAGCCTCCTCTCGATTAACTCTGTGAATCATCCCTCACCAGGCAGTTTCACACACATACACACTTCAGGGCATGTGTAGTTTGGGATTAACGGGTAATTTGGGATTCCCCACCAGTCATGCAGAACTGAAGAAGCCTCTTGGATGAGACAATAAACATATTGAAGCACCAAAAAGAGGAGTTCAACTGCCTTTTTATTGAAGCATCTATCAAATAGATAATTTTCTGTTTTCATTCTGTGTGGAATGCAATTAATAGCTGCTACTCTTATCCCGCTATTATTGGCACCAAAATTGTGAAGGCCTTTCTGAGAAATACTGCTGTAATTTGCAGAGAATACCTGCTCAATTTTGTAAAATATGGAAAATTTCCAGGAAACTATTTATTCACACTTCCATCGTTTACAATAATTTGGATGATTTTCCAAAATAAAGGCTTTTTTTTCTCCAGATGGCAGTCACTTCCAAGGAGAAAGGTCAGAAAGTAAAACTGTTGGAAAACATCCATACTTTTTATTTCACCAGCCTGGCAAAATGTCGTGAGCGGAAAATACCTTTGAACTTTTTCACCCACCTTAAACACTCGCACAACAAATGTGTCTTTCTCTCAGTTTCTACTCAGCAATGCAGAAGTGAGCACAAATTAATCACCTCCATCCTGCATGCACTCCAATGTTCATTTCTGTAATTATTCAAAAAATGTATTCGTTTTTCTGCATAATGTCAGGCATCACTTTGACAGGAACACCTTGACATTTCAAATTTAAAAGCTAAAAGCTCCATCATGCTGATAAGATTTAAGTGTGGAATGTTAAGGCGGCATCTGGGTGGAGTGCAGCTCGGCGATACAGACGATCAAAGATTTAACATCCCAGTGGGAGTCTTTCAGATATTTATACCCAAAAGTACTTTCATAAAATATCGCCATAAAAGTTCAAAGTAAAACTTAAAGAGCCTGGTAATACAATTTCAGAACCAAGACAGAAGTTTTAGAGCAAGAACCATTTCATATTTCTGTTTCAACAAATCTTTAGAAGACTCATTTTCCTTCATGTCAAGGTTATCAAGCTGGAATTTAAAACGTTGGTGTGTCCTTTCTGATTATGTGCGAAGACATACCGCGCTGTGTGGTGAAGTAGAGGACAGCTCGGGGTCCTTTGAGCTGACTTTGTCCCCAGTAGGACACTGCCTGGACCTCCACGCTGTAGCTCCGGTTCGACCGCATGCTGTCCAGCTCCACATAGCTCTGAAAGCACATGCAAGATGAGTCGTGCTGTCTGCTTTCAAAGAAAACATCCTGTTCTCTTCTGAAATGTTGGTCGTTCAAAGAAGTGAGAAGAAAAAAAAAAACTCTTGCACTTTGTTTTTCTTGTGCTTCATTTTTCTTACAGCTTTTCTTTAAATCCCGACAATGTCAGCCAGTGACAGAATGCTGAAGGCCACGTGCCAATTTCAAGCAACTCTCAAGTCTCTTGTACCTGCTTTCATTTCTGGGTGTTGGATATCATGTGTGTGTTTCTGCAGCATGTGGCATCAGAACAATAATGTCATGCTAATGTTACTGTTCAAAGAAAATATGGGCTTGAATAACAATATGACTTTTAATTGCTGGTGCAAAGGATGTTTGGGCCCTGAGGCTCCTATGTTTAGACAATTTATAATCACTTTTATTGAGCAGGTTTTATTAAAAGATTGAGACTGAGTAAACTAATTAATTTACCATCTGTGGTCTTGGCCACAATTTACTGCTACTTCAGATCTCTTAATATATATTAAAATTAGAATAATAATTTATTGATATGCAATAGAAGCTGATGCTATACATAGCAGATGAGGAAAGGCCTTTTACTTTTGGCTAACATTTCTACACATAAAGATAACAAAAATTTAAATTTGAGATATTTTTGCAACTCTTTTTCCCCCTCGATCTATTGTATGCAACTTCGCACACGAGGTTCTGCACCCCGATTGGCTCTGCTGCATTCATTGTCCTGCCTACCTTTCCGGAGATGACAGATGATTGGACCAGACCAGACTCCTGGCCTCCAGGAGTCTTATCAAGCCCCACTCCTGTCTTTAAAAGACCTCCCATCTGAGCCTCATTTGGGGCAGCTTTTGTGTGGAGTCCAGCTCAACCATGTGTCTCTTGAGTTATTGTTCTGTTCAGGGTTTTGTTAAGACACTTGATGTTTCATTTTAAGGTTCAAGGGCTTAAAGGGGAACTTCGTTTTTATTTCAACCTGGGGTCTGTTTTCATGTCATTTCATACATGTGAGTGATGGAGAAATGAATTTTCCACATAGCTCCAGTATTTAGCCAGGCAGGCAGCTTAGCAGCTCAGCTAGCAGCTCAGCTAGCGAAAAGTATGGGGCAACTTGCCCCCCCGCGTCGAAGTCCGCCCTAACGTGCTTTTTTCCCCACATTGACCGGCTCGGATCGTCTCAATGAGTGTCCCACAACATACTAGAGATGAGAAGTGAACGAAAACCTCCACCAGTTTTTTGGCGCGAGCTCTTGCGTGATTTCGCAAGCTCTTGCACGATTTCGGAACGAGATTTGCTTTCTAGCGTCCCCAGATTTGGATACAGACCACAACAAAGAGCAATCGCCAGGTAATGTAGAGGTTTTCGTTCACTTCTCATCTCTAGTATGTTGTGGGACACTCATTGAGACTATCTGAGCCGGTCAGTGTGGGGAATAAAGCACGTTAGGGCGGACTTTGACGTGGGGGGAGGGGCAAGTTGCCCCATACTTTTCGCTAGCTGAGCTGCTAGCTGAGCTGCTAAGCTGCTTGCCTGGCTAAATACTGGAGCTATGTTGAAAATTCATTTCTCCATCACTCACATGTATAAAATGACATGAAAACAGACCCCAGGTTGAAAAAAACCGAAGTTCCCCTTTAATTAGGAGGCTGAAAAGTGATTTGGTAGGTAGCACTATCGCCTTGCAGCTAGAAGATCCCCAGTTCATATACCCTACCTGGGACTGGGATCTTTCTGCATGGAGTTTGCATGCTCTCCCTGTGCATGTGTGGGTTTTTGCAGGCTTCCTCCCACAGTCCAAAAACATGTTTAAGTTAATTGGTGGTTCTAAATTGTCTGTAGGTTTGAATGTGACTGTGATTGTTAGTCTCTATATGTAGGCCTGTGATAGACTGGCAACCTATCCAGGGTGCCCCATGTCTTTGCCCTAAGTCAGATGGGATAGACTGCAGTCCCGCTCCCCGCGATCCTAATAAGGATTAAGTAGTGTATGGATGATGGATGGATGGGTGGGCTTAATTAGGAACAATTTGTCTGTTGGAACCATTGTTTGCTTGTAGAAATAGCTGCAAATTCAAATGTATTCTCAGTTTGGTTTGTATTTTAGTGAATTAAGTTTAGAAAGATTTTTATTGTTGGGTAGGTTAGATACACTCGGAGTTCAAGAAGAGGTCCTCTTTTGGTTGCATTTATTTTATTTAAGTAGCACCTTTCACCCTCAGTTCTTCACTTTTGTGCTTTGTTAAAATACCTGCCTTTCAATAACGCCACCTCTGTTCATTTTGGCAAAACGGAGTCCATCTGCTGTTTTGTTACCTCCCCAGTTCACCCTAAACAGCTGGGCTGTAACACGATATAATTCACAAATGCAGAAACAAAAAATAAAGCATCAACATAATATAATCATGGGTAAAGTAATTTTTTTTTCACTGGTGAGAATAACAATTACAAATTTGACAAAAGGTGACTAGCTGAAATGTAGTTTCCCATTTTGTAAATGAACCACTGTATTTCCAATGGCGAGCCATTTCAAGGTTCATTATTTTTTATTCATCACCCTGTTATAGTACTCTACAGCATAAATTTCGAATGTATTTCGAATTGCAAGAACTGAGGTATAGATATTAATACATAAAAATGAGTCATAGATATTAATACATAAATTGCTACTTGTCAAAATTACATTTTTAGCTTGGAATTACAATATGGAAAAACTGAATTAAAAATATGTTCCTGAATTTGTACAGAAGTGGTTAAAGTTGATTGGTTGAAATGATATTTGCAGATATCTACAGTGAGCATTTCCATTAGTAAGAACTACATTGTTGATTCAGGTATTCTGACTAGATATCTTGTATTAGAATTTCAACTCGTCAAATTTGCATTGTTGATGTGGTAGCTTGGTATTCTAACCAGTCAAAACGGGTTTCTTGGCATCTGTATTTGCTGTTGCTGCTACTGCTGTACAGCACAGTTTCTAAATTTGCCAACAAATACAACAATTTGAATCAATTTAAATGAACTAAATTTATGAATTAGGTTTCTAAAACTCAAATTTCAACTTCACTCTAACACTGAAGTGCAGCAACACACTAATATGTACTGCAATGCGACAGGGGATTTGTAGTCCACTGCCCTCTTGAAGGTTTTATGATGTTTATGAAAGTTTTTTATGAATTCCCGTCGAAATGTTGTCAAATTTCTCCCAAGTTCGAACTATGTTTATTGGCTTCTACGCTCAGCATTCCAAGCTAAACATGGCAAAGAAGTGTCTTAAAACCCTTATGTTTAGGTCTTAAACAGCAGCTGTACCGCTTTACGTCAACAGTAAAAGGTGTAAAAAATAAAATGAACGTGCAGTTCTGACAGTATTGTCAGTGGGTTTATAAAATTGGACAGCATTTTATCTGATCCATTAACTGATTTGTTTTGCCACAGGAAAACAGGCTAAAAGAGGTTGAGGATAATAGCTTAGCGCGCTAGACCCATGCTCTGAAGACACAAGGGTCTAGGCACGCTCGACAGGGAGGGAGGCGGGCTAAAAGGTTGTCTATCAAATCACTCTGCAGCAAATGGGTAGGTATACAACCAATCAGCGCAATGAATAGGCTCCTAGAGCGCTGGAAATCTGAGGATGTGGTAGTTCGGTGAAGCCTTATTTATACAGTCAATGGGTGAAGCTCAAGTATATTACAGACATGTTAACAGAAAGATTATTCAGAGTCGGTGCTAATGGAGCTCAACGACTGTTGTTGTTGTTGTTGTTGTCGACCCTGGCAGAGAATTAAATTTGTTGCCATGGGTTGTCTAGCGCGGCGAGGCTAGTTGTTTCCGGTTGTTTCTGTCAGAATCGTCACGCCTCTGTCGTCACTTAGTTACGCCCGCCTTCTGACTCTACACTTCATGGTGATTCGTCGGCCAGTTTTAGGAGCATCCAGCCTAGAGCCTTATGAAGGGTAACTAGACCCACCCTGGCAGAGAATTAAATTCGTTGCCGTGGGTTGTCTAGCGCAGCTAGGCTATGAGGATACTAGCCTAGCTTAGCTAGACTGTATTCCCGTTATAAGGGATATACGGGAATACGGTCTAGCCCTCCTCCATTGACACATTTTGACAGGTTTTCAAGCTCCGAGCAGATCAGACCGAACCAATCAGAGCACCAGAGGCGGGAGTTAACGATGCGACCGCAACAGAGCGAGGTTTCTCTCGTGCGCTTTCCTCTGTTTTGCACGGGCTGAATTTGTTCTTAAAACCTCAACAAGAAGCAGCTCTTAAAGCTTTTCTTTTTAAAAAAGATGTATTTTTAATTCCGGCAGGCTGTACGATAGAATGCGTACTGCTGCCCTCCACTGTTGAAAGGGAGAGCTTAGATTTTCCTCAGGACCCCTGTACGGCGAAGGAAGCTGTTAAAACGACAAAACATCATGGCGGAAAGGCAATTGTTAGGTCGCTTAGTGATTGCGTCACACGTGTTACGCTGATTGGCTCTCTCCAATTCAAGCTGTGATCGGTAGTCCCGCCTCTGGGCTAGATTTGGTTCAATGGAGCAGTTCCAGACTGACTTTATGTGTATTTGTAATACACAATATAAAGGCTGTCTGGTCCCCAGGCAATGAGGATACTACATTTATTTGCGCTTCTTCACTTGTTACGTAACAAAATTTAGGCTGGAAGACATTTAGCCATGTGTAACCTGGTGTGCAGGATACTAGACTGGTGAGTAAGTAACCTCAGGACATTTACTGTGTTAGAACTCACCTCTCTGACTGTCTTCCTCCTCTTGGTCAGCGATGAAGCAGAGGAATGTCCGACTGCCGTCCAGCTCCATGCGACCTTATAGTGGTGGACGGGGACGTCTAAGTCAGTCAGCATGTTCCACTGGATCCTGGCCGACACCGTCCTGCCAGGGCCGAAGCTCATATTGGCCACTTTCAGCTCAGTGGGAGCTGGAGGGGTGGAGGGATCTGGGGGTCACATGTTTAATATTGTCATTGTGTGTCTACAAACAATCACAAAAGATTATTGCACACTGACAATGAGATTTATGGGATGACGGCAAATTTAAAAAAAAGCAACTCTCCACACAACAGCAGTATTAGAATTTATTAGAAACAGAAATTGCAGAGAACATTACATACACAAGATGAAATTTTAATGAAGATGATGAGGTCATAACAGTTATTGCGCATATGTGAATACGCATACATACATACATGAGTGTGTTTGTATACCAGAAAAAAATATGCTAAAAAAAACCCTGCAAAAATAACTAACATATACTGGTTACAATGAATAAAAATGAGATCTTTTTAGTTAATTTAAATAAAGATAAAGATAGATAAAGTTAAAGATTGCACAATTTTATTATTTGCAAAAAAAAATAAAATACTGATTTATGATGTAGCTGTAGAGAATTAAATTCGTTGCCGTGGGTTGTCTAGCGCGATTAGGCTACTTTACTGAAGTATTAAGTTAAGTTTGAACTAGTCATAATGACACAGATAAACTGTATTTCTGACTAGTTGAAACGTAATTTCGGATATCTCGCAAATTGCTTTTTGAACATTCTTACGGGACTCCAACTGAATCCACACATGACAAGCCGTTTTACTGCCCTGTCAGAACAGTCTGAGAATAAAGTTGTCGTTCATTTTGACAGTAAGTCTCAAAATGAAGCTTAAACTCTACGCTGACGACTTCTTTCTATTCCGTGGTGTTTTCTAATTATCATATGAATATGACATGAAAGCCACACAGCATGTTCCGCTACTTCTGCCAACTATGTTCAAATGCCTGAAACTGGACAAACATCCAGCAATTCCAATTAGTTATAATAGAGTTTGAGATATCTGCAACTATTATTTTACCTCAACAAATCTTATACTTGTTGATCTCTCTTTTTTCATATTTTCACCTCAGTTTGTCTTTTAGTAAATTATTTACTTTTTTATATTGTGGTTCTAAAGTTTAAAATTATTATTATGATTATTTCATTGATTCTTCATAAAATTCTTCAATATTACTGTGAATTAGCTCAATTGCTCCAATCTGTACTAAAAGTGCAATTAAAACAAAGTCAGACTGACTGATTCCTGGTGGTGTGTGGTTCAGTTTGTTTTAGGGATCAGACATCACCAGCTGTTGCAATCTAGATGTGCCTTGCTTAAACTTCTTTAGTCGCAAAAGGGTGAAAACCACAATCCAGACTGTGACTGGTTGTCCTGTTCCTGTTTAAATCAAGTCAACAACTGCAGAAAATATGTTTCCTAGACGATAGGGAGCATTTTGTTCTTTTTCTGTCAACACAAAGTACAATTTTAAGGATCCTTTTTGTCATCAACAAGAACAAACAAACACACACTGACCTCTGCTGGAGTGGATGTGTCTGCTGGGTGTGGTGAAACCTCTGGTTCCATGGGTGTTGACGGCCGCCACTCTGAACTGGTACCAGCGACCAGACCGGATGTCAGACAGCCTCGCTCCCTGCTGTGTGGTCTGAGATGGAAAAAGATGTGATGTCGGTGATGTTTGAAAAAAAACTGAAGATGTTTCTTTTTCTCTCTTTTCCAAGAAAGATGATTCTCCTTCAGCTTATTGCAATCATCTATGGGTCACTCCAGAATTTTATGTCCCACCCATCAAATTTTAAATAGTCCATGTACAAAATACGAAAACATGCAGTTGTTGTGCAAATTTACCTGTTCTGAGAAAAGAAGGTTTTTAAAAATACAAGCCTGTGATAGTGTATCACCTATTATTGACGAATATGTAGCAGAAAATTATAAAAGAGAATGTGAAGACCGTATGTCCTCCAATTCTTGAGTGACCCCTATACCATTTCATGATACACATAAATTCACAGTTTAGTCATTTTCATTTGCATATTTTACTGTTCCTGGCGATAAAACAGTTGAGCGTGGATCAAGAGGATCATCCATCTTCACCTCGGTGTCTCTGAACTAACCTGTGCAACCACCTGCCAGGAGGTGGCGGTGTCCTCACTGGGCTGGATGCCAAAGTTCCACCTCCTCTGCAGGATGTAGACCACGGGCTCGGCAGAGATGTTGAAGCGGGAGGACCAGCGCACCTCCAACTGGCCTGAGGAGAGTTCCTCAAAGCCCAGCTCCTTCCTCGGCTTCAGAGGAGCACCTGGACAGAAAAAATGTAGAACAAACAATCACTAAAGTATAAAACTGAGGAGATGCTTGTGAGCAAGCAGTGCTTTCAATCTTTTGCTACTCAATCTATGCTAAAAATGACTTAAATTAGATGTGACTGTACTTCACAGGGGGCTGCACACTGGAATACTGGCTAGCACTTCCGCCTTGCAGCAAGAAGATCCCTGGTTCAAATCCTGGCCTGGGATCTTTCTGCATGGAGTTTGCATGTTCTCCCTGTGCATGCGTGGGTTTTCTCCGGGCACTCCGGCTTCCTCCCACAGTCCAAAAATATGCTGAGGTTAATTGATGACTCTAAATTGCCCGTAGGTGTGAATGTGTGTGTGATTGTTTGTCTGTATATGTGGCCCTGCGACAGACTGGTGACCTGTCCAGGGTGTCCCCTGCCTTCGCCTGAGTCAGCTGGGATAGGCTCCAGCACCCCCCGCAACCCTAGTGAGGATAAATCGGTGTAGAGAGAATGGATGGATGGATGGATGTACTTCACAGGTGAAAGGGTTTTAGATGTTTTCCAAAAAGAAAAAAAAAAAAAGTGGTTTATTCTTCTCCAATATCCCTCCTGGAGTCAACCATCTATGCTGTAATTCTCAGCACATATCACCCATGTCCCAGCAGAGAGGACATGGAGCTCTCAGTCAGCTTAGTCAGCTTCCCCCAGGGCTGCAGGGATTTACAGCTTTACTCAGTGTCACGGTGTGAAAAGGCAAAATGAGTTTCCCCACATCATTCCTCTCCCATCATGTGTGCTATCATCAGGACGCCCCAAACTCGCTGCTGAATGCGGCAAGCAGGATCTGTTCTTCCTCAGTTTTCTTTGATCCCTCCTCCGACAATGGAGGCCTAAGTAGGGCAAACTCCACCTGACTCCGACTCGCAGAAGTGCAGACAGCACAAACACTGTTTGTTTAAGAGAGATTTTCCACCTGGAATTACCTAATTTATCGGAGTGAAGGCCTGAGGGAGGCTGATATGACACGTTTTTTTTTCATTTGACAAGAAGTTTATGACAGTTTAAGTCTGTCACAGTAAGTAATACTTAAAAACAACAATAACACACTACTTTTCTAATGAATGCCACTTTAAAATAGGCTTCAGCGTAATAAGATCGCAACTGCATTTAACCCTGTGATCTGCTCAGACCCCCTATGATAGAAGCAGATGGTTTTGGGGGCAGAGTTGCCTGGAAAATCCAGACTGACTTTATTTATGTATTAATATAAATACAAATAAAGGCAGTCTGGCATTGTGATGATAGGAGACGATTTCAAAAAGGAGGAGCTAACGAATGCAGCTTGAACGAGAAAGAACCAATCAGCGTAACACGGATGTGACGCACAAACAAATCGACCTTGAAGTCCATGTAGTCCAAACAACAATGGCATGCAGCCGAGAAAGCGTCGCGGTGAATGATTACTGCCATTTTTGTCACAAAAATCTGCGAATACATGGGGTACTCTCAAGTACAACACTTATTTTTGAAAAGGCTACGCAACAAAAGACTCCTTCCGAAGGATTAGCGGTGTTAGGAAAAACTTTGTTAATGTTTGTGTTTGGTTACGGGAGGTGTGCAGGTGTTTTATGGGTAATCCAGGCGCTGAAGATGACGCAGCATTAACTCCCGCCTCCCGTGCTATGATTGGTCGTACCAAACTTTCCCGGGAGGGAAACGCGATTCAATTCACCCAATGCCAAACTGATTCTCCTGTATCTCCTTAGCCTAGCCGCGCTAGACCCATGTTTCTGACAGCACAAGGGTCTAGGGAAGCTCGACAGGGAGGGAGGCGGGCTAAAAGGTTGTCTATCAAATCCCTCTGCAGCAATTGGGTAGGTATACAACCAATCAACGCAACGAATAGGCTGATGTAGTTCCGAGAGCACCGGTGGATTGTGGTTAAGTCCCATTAGCTTCCCAACCAGCGGAGCCAACTGGTATATTAAGGATTTGCCATATCCCGTCGGCATAAGTCCAAATACGTCTTTCTTCTCAATGAAACACTTCAGTGCCGTCCTTTGTTTATCTTTCAAGTTGAATTTTAGCTTCAAATCTTTAACGGCTGTGGCCAAAGCCGAGTCGAAAGATAACTGTTTATTGTGCGCCGGTTGTTTCTGTCAGAATCGTCACGCCTCTGTCGTCACTTAGTTACGCCCGCCTTCTGACTCTACACTTCATGGTGATTGGTCCGGCCAGTTTTAGGAGCATCCAACTTCGAGCCTTATGGAGGGTAACTAGACCCACCCTGGCAGAGAATTAAATTCGTTGCCGTGGGTTGTCTCGCGCGGCTAGGCTAGTATCTCCTAACATGGAGATAGGAGATTACATGGAGATTCAGTTTGGATTTTCCAAGCTAGGGGCAGAGTAGAAAAATGCAATCTAATTTATGTTTTACTCATTTCACTTTGTATTTGTATTAAAATAAGTACATAACTGTATAAAAATGTAAATTTTAAAGCAATGTAGGGACAGTGTACCAATTACTATCATCCATGTTGCTGTAATCCTGTGACCCAAGTTCCATGGAAACATCAATACTGATGTTCTGTTTGATGAACACCAACTTGTAGAGCGTTGATGTGTCCCCTGCAGTTGATTAAACACCAGTGAATTGAATTTTCAACCCAAAATCTATTTTACATGAAGAAACAACCTGTCAGCAATCACACACAGAAATACTGTATTTAATCAGTGGACACCCCTCATTTTATCACATCACATGTTTTTGCTGTTTCTTTTACTAAAGTAGAGGTTTATTATCACTATTATTGTTGTTATCATTATATTGCTAAAGGGTACTGCAAGGGTGTAAATATTATTTGTTTAGCAAGAAATAGTACTTGTATATCCTAAGAAAGTACCAGAAATGTTCAGAAAGTAGCTTGAAATGCATTTTTGAAGGGAAACAACAGTGTACTGTATACTGTACAATGGAATTCAGCTACAAAAACTCAACTACAAAATACTATTCTTCTTACACACTTTGAATCATTGCTCCCACCCACAAGATTCATAACCTACAGCAATGGCAAGATGCAAAACAAAAACATGAAGGGTAGACATGGTTTACATGGATTCAATCATAAACACAAATATAGATGCAAGATAACTGCAGAGTGGTCATTATGTGCGTACAGTTTCGAGTTTACCTAGATGTTTCAACACTGGATTCCAGACAGAGAAGAATGGTAGTGTCTACAGATACGGACCCGTACCCGTAGCCTGTTGCCTACGGATACGGCACTTTCCATTTGCCAGACAGATACGGACCCGTACGCGAGTCTCGCGAGTCAAGAAGCTGCTAACCACTGCAAACTGTTGAAAGGTAAGCAAAGGTTAAGGTTAGGGTTAGTGTTAGGGTTAGGTTTAGGGTCCGTAGCTGTCGTACCGATGCTACGGGTCCGTACCTCTAGCGTCTACTGGGAGTCACGTGACCAGATCTCGCGTATCTGATTAGCAAATGGAAAGTGTTGTATCCGTAGGCCACAGGCTACGGGTACGGGTACGGGTCCGTACCTCTAGCAACTACCGAGAAGAATTTGTCCCTGGAACCCCTGAGAGTATATTTTACTTTCTCTAATTGTATGAATTGTGTCAGGTCAGTAAACCACAAACATACTTCAGGTGGATTTTTTTTAATTTTCAATGTAATAATATTCTACTACGTGTTAGCTGGGTCATAAAAGCAATTATGTATTTGTAACTTTTCCTCAATGTTGTGTCTCTTCTATCTGTGGTACCAAATATGGTCACACCTGCATTGGGTTGAAGATCTATATTCATTACTTCTGACAGCATTTTAAAGATGGTAGACCAATAAGTAGCCAGGGCTGGACATGACACAAAAAACATATGTGTTAGATCAGTAGGAGAGTTTTGACACCTGCTTGCATCTGTGTTATGATATATTTTAGCCCAGTCTTGCTTTTGCTTTGGGGTAGCGGATGCGATGTAGAATCTTGAATTGTACAATGCTTAATTTGGCACAGGAAGTGCTGCTGTTAACTCTTAGAAGAGCACTCTCCCAAGTATCCTCTTTCAAGTCTTCCCCCAGCTCATTCACCCAGTCTGCTCGGATCTTTGCCAGTGTTGTGTGTGTGTGTTTTTTTAAGAGGTTGTACTATCATTAACCCTTGAGATAAGTCTTTTCAAATTGAACGGGGATTTTAACAGATCTCCTAAACCAGAAGGTGATGTTATGTATGGAAAGTTGGCATCATGTTGTTGAAGGAAGTGGCAGACTTGAAAATATGGAAACAGGCTGGACCGAGGAAGGCCAAATCTGTGCGATAACCTAGCTGGGGGGAAAAGGTGATTATTGTGTATGAGACTTAGACAGAGAAGGTTTTTAAACCCAAAGTTCCGTCTAAGCTGACCCCATGTTTTGAAGGTGTTGATGACTATAGGATTGCTAGTGTATTGTAAGAAAGAGAGGGGAAGGCCGGAGGTGACCAGGGCTCTAAGAGAGGTGGAGATACAAGATGTAGCTTCAAATTAGCATCAGTCTGCATCAGGAGTATGGAGTCAATACATAATTTTTTCGAACATTTGAGGCCCAATAAAAAATGACAAAAATTTGGAAAAGCTAAACTACCTTGATTTTATTTTTTTTTTAAATGAATGACTTTCATTATCTTGTAGGACGACCACCTAAATATTGTTCCAGGCCAAACACAACCATTCATGCCAAACAGAAAAAGCAGAAACTGCTGTGGAGTGGCTCGAGGAGCATGACAAAGAGTCCAAAGCGTTGATCTGGGTTCCAAACTAGCCAATCTGGTTGAGCATACACACTATCAGAGGTCCTGTATCCAGGCACTGAGCTGTTTTGGTGATGTGCAATACTATGCCTTTGGTTTTAACTTAAACTAACAACATAATTCTCTTTATTGAAGTCTTCTGGCTCAACTTACCTTTATAGAGGTCTTTGGGAGACTGGCAGGTGTAGCCGCAGCCATTTGAGCAGCACTTCTTCTGCCCAGAACATTCTCTGTCCTGATCGCAGCTCTCCACGCAGGCAGCTGCGAAGCCGCTGGCTCTGTCTGGAGGCGGACAGACACCCTGCTTCACCTCCAGCACCGACTGAAGGAACTCACAGCTGGTCACACACTCCCAGTGCTTTTTAGGAAACACCCACTACAGAAGTCGGAGGAAAGGCAGTTAGCATCACAAGCAGGAGAGCTCGTTTCACTTTGAACTGTTGGGCTTTGAACTATTTCTAATGGTAATGTGGCCTGTTTTTGCTTGCGGGGTTTCTAATAATATATACTCATCTATTTAATGAGAGGGAGTCTGCAGAAGGTTGGCGAAGTACTGAATAATTTGATATTTTTTGACATAACTAAGGATTTCTTGTCATGGTGACTGGATAGAAATGTGCAAAACTCTAACATTGTTCCATTACAGTTAATGTCACATATGTTTTTCTGATCGTATGTTTTTATATTTCACTGAAGGCACTTTAAGAGTGACAGGAAGTTGTCAGTATCAGGAAGTGAGTCAGTACATAATAGTACAATTCTGGTTGCATCTGGACTAATCCAGCAACATCAACATCTGCTGCATTTTGCAGCATTGTGAGTATGTAGTGATTTATGTTGCCTTTATGTACGGTTTCAAATGTTTATTTTTGGGACAGTGTTACATTTGGGAAGTTTGTTGTTTAAACTTTCTTCAGGTGCTCATGCTAATGGTTGTTAATTGATAAGTAAGAGTAATTACAAATAAACAGATCTAAAGACAAGTGATTTATGTTAAAATATGTTGTCGTATATTTCATTTTTAGGTTGAGAAAAATAGAAATAACACATACAACTTGTAATGTTAAAAGGTAACATCTGCAAATGGATTTCATTTATTTTAGATAATGAGTTGATTACAATATACATCACCGTTCAGAAGTTTGGGGACACTGAGACATGTCCTTATTTTTGAAAGAAAAGCATTTTTTTAGTAGAGTATAACATCAAACCAATTAGAAATCCAATCTATACATTGCTAATGTGGTAAATGACTATTCTACCAGGAAACAGCTGACTTTTAATAGAACATCCATATAAGGGTACAGAGACCCATTTCCAGCAACCGTCACTCCTGTGTTCTAATGCTACACTGTGTTAGCTAATGGTGTTGAAAGGCTCACTGATGATTAGAAAACCCTTGTGTGATTATGCTAGCACATGAATAAAAGTGTGAATTTTCATGGAAAACATGAAATTGTCTGGGTGACCCCAAACTTCTGAATGGTAGTGTAACTGTGAAAGATTCGAGCATGGTGATGATGTTTGTTTAGGCCAGGGGTTGGCAACCCTCGGCTCTATTCCTCTATTTCGGAATGAGATTTGCTTTCTAGCGTCCTGAGATTTGGATACAGACCACAACAAAGAGCGATCGCCGGGTAATGTGGAGGTTTTCGTTCACTTCTCATCTCTAGTATGTTGTGGGACACTCATTGAGGCTATCTGAGCCGGTCATTGTGGGGCAAAAAGCATGTTAGGGCGGACTTTGACGCGGGAGGGCCAGCTGCCCCATACTTTTCGCTAGCCGAGCTGCTAGCTGAGCTGCTAAGCTGCCTGCCTGGCTAAATACTGGAGCTATGTCGAAAATTCATTTCTCCATCACTCACATGTATGAAATGACATATGAAAACAGACCCCAGGTTGAAAAAAAACGAAGTTCCCCTTTAACCATTGTGCCACTGCTGCCATGTTACATGCTTCATGAATATGGGTTGCTACAATTCAGCCAGTTATATTGTAAGGTATGTTTCTGTATGGTGTTTCAAATTCGTGCTCCATGTTCCCTCTTTTAACTTTGGACACCTGCCCCTCCAAAGGTCTCTGCATGGCTCTGCCTTCTGTTTCAGCTCCACAAGCTCAAGTTTAACAGACTTTCTAACATTGTGTCAAATCAGCGGTCTCACATTAAAACCCCCGGCTGTCTGTGATCTTGTAAAAACTCCTGATCCTGGAACACAAAAATCGTACAGTGCGACTGACTCTGTGTTCAAGTGTACCTCACACAGCTCTCTGCAGTTGCTTTTCCTCTTCATCTCCCAGGAATCTTTGCAGGGCTCCAGGCACTGCGGAAGTGAAAGCAGTGAATATGAGCAATGACAAAGGTTTTAGCTTGTATATGAATGAAGAGATTTTAAGGGGAATCTGTCTCTTTAGATTGATGAAGAACACTCTCTTACTGAAGAATGCTGGAGAAACGAGAGTGTCAGATAATTTCAATTTCTGTTGCAGGTAACAATAACTCATCCAACGTGATGAGTAAGGTGTCTGTTATTATTAAAGCATGCAGCACTGACTGGACTCTTATCGAAGCAAGACTGATATAAGATCAGGATTTAGATTATGATCTGTCATCTCGCTGTCGGAAGAAATGACAAAAAAAAAAAAAAACAAGCTCTATTGCAAATAAAAACGTGTTTGCTTTCTTAAACATCACAGATTTAAGAAGTAACAGAACGGTTCACAGGAAGGCAAAATACCCATTTATGCACAATTAGTTCAACATTTTAGGAAAGAGGGGTTTTAGTCTTAGAATACAGCTCTTGACCACTAAAACATCATTGATTAAGGGGGTAAAACGTGAGGAACTCTTTAAAATGTAATCCAGTTCAGTACTGTACCCATTGTGACCTCAATAATAAACATAAAGGAGAATTATGACCTCTTTGACAACGCCAACAAAAACTGAAACTGCAGACGCTTTGCAACATTAGGATTTATGGCAGAGCATTGAATTTCACAGGTTTACCTACAAATGCATGTTTTCAGCTTCCATTTGTAAGCATATTCAACATTATTTGTCTGGGATTTAAAGGAAAAATATTAGAAATTGTCACTGTTGGAGGTGTCGACACATGGCCTTCAAGCAGCGAGTCCCCTGCTGTCTTTCCCACACTTCCTGTCTCTCTTCACTGTCATTTATTAAAAGTCAAAAAATGCCCCCAAAATTACTGTTCATTTACTATTTAATATTACAATGAAATGCATGTGAAATATGAAATACACTTATACTATCATCGTCATACACTACCGTTCAAAAGTTTGGGGTCACCCAGACAATTTCATGTTTTCCATAAAATCTCAGGCTTTTATCCATGTGCTAACATAATTCCACAAAGGTTTACTAATCCTCAGTTAGCCTTTGCACACGATTAGCTAACATAATGTAGCATTAGAACACATGAGTGATGGTTTGCTGGAAATGTTCCTCTGTATCCCTATGTAGATATTCCATTAAAAATCAGCCGCTCCCAGTCTTTAACCACATTAACAATGTCTAGACTACATTTCTGATTAATTTAGGGTTATCTTCACTGAAATAACTGAAATAATTTGTCTTTCAAAAATACGGACATTTCTAAGTGAACCCAAATTTTTGCACAGTAGGCCTACTGCCTGTAGTCTGTGTCTGCGTTTGGGTTATCCCACCCTCCCTGTGACAAAAAAACAGGACAAAAAATGAGACAAAGTGACAAAACCGAGAAACAAAATGACAAAAAATGTGACAAAGGACATGAAACAAAACAACAGAGTGATGAAAAATTAGACAAATGGCACGAATGAGACAAAAAAATTAGCTGTGCGAGAAACAGGACAAAGAAATAGACAAACACAAACAAGATAAAACACAAACTGACAAACAATACACTTGGGCTGGACCTGAATATCCCGAATATCCGAATATTTGTTCGCTACGGCACTATCCGGATATTAATTTGGTATCCGAATATTCGCCCCCTCCCCCCCGCACGTCACCAGTCGGAAAGAATATGCAGCGTTACTGTCTTCCCTCCGCCTTCTGCCCACATCGGCTCATCTCGTCCTGTGATCACATAAACATATACACATGTCGATGTGATCACCCCCTCCTCCCCCCAGACGAAAATATTCGGAGCTCGTCTCTTCCCCGCGCCTTCGGCCCATTTCGGCTCATCCCGTCGTGTTCTTCGGCTCATTTCGGCTCCTCCATTCGTGTTTGTAAACACCACCCGAATGGCCGGGTGGCTGCTGACTCTGAAGTCACGCTTCACTTCGTTGCATAAACACAAGACAAGATGCAGTCTTTGGGAATTCTTCAGTTTAACTAAAGACTAAATGAGGGCAAAATGTGGACCCGGGAAACCAGACGAACGGATCCGACTATTCGGGCTGTCTCCGCCGCCGCTGCTGCGCCGCCGCACGAACCACACGAATGGATCCGAATATTCGAACCGTCTCTGCCACCGCGCACCCCCCCCCCCCCCCCCCCCCCCCCCCCCCCAGTCGGACGTTACGGGGCGGAACGAATATCCGGATATTCGTCTTTAATAGGGCCCGAATATTCAGAGGCCAGAAACCACTATTCGGGCCAGCCCTACAATACACAAAACAATGAATAAAGCAAAACAAAATGACAAATAAGACAAAAAAACACAAGCGAGACAAAAAGGAACCACAAAAACAAGAAACAAAACGACAAAAACAAGAGTCAAACGACAAAAGTCAGACAAAAATAGATAAAAAACACTGAAAACAAGACAAAATATTTCAAAAATGAAACACAAAATGACAAAAGAATAAATGAACAAGAGTATTTGACTTTGTGATCAAAACAACTTGTAATGGTCTAGAAATTATTTTAAATTTATAGTTTCACAAATTTACAATTTGCAGTTAATGTCTTCTCTGTAATTTTTACACTTTACAAAGTCGCCCTGTGATCCGGATTGGTTTTGGCCCACGGGCTGCATGTTTGACACTCCTGGTTTAGATATTAAACCTAATACATACCTACTTGTTTTAAATATACAGGCCCTTTGGTCGAAAAGTCAGTCAATCATTTGTACATTCACCTTTATTTTCAATAACACACTCAATCCTCCTCGACATGGAGGATAGTACATTTCTAGAAAAATCAAGAGTTCTGTCATTTTTCAGAGACTATAACTTCAGCTGCTCTTTCTGTAGGGTTTTTGTTGCCGTACCTTTCTTTTTAAAGTGCATCAAAAGTTATCTATTGGACTCCAGTGAGGCAACAGATCAAAGTTTTCCCTTTTTACTATTTTGGAAACTATTTTTGTGATTTTAGACTGAAAGTCATCTTGTCGACTAGTATTTTGGTAAATCCACAAATATCAATGACAGCATCTATAAATGGCATCTCCTTGACACCTTTTACATCCTCACATCCTCACACTCACACCTCTGTTATTCACTGTCAGGACTATGCATTCGCTGTGTTAGTACTGGCCAGATTTACACCAGATCATACTGGACCCCAACCAAGATGAGCATAAACAAGATCACAGTTTGGTAAAAGAATATACACACAATATTAATCAGGCTGCTTTTCATGTTGTTACGTTTGTGCGGTGGAGAACCCAAGCGCAGACAAAGACAGGCTCAATGGTTATAATGAAAAAAAGGTTTTAATTGTGAAAACTCCAAAAATACAATACTAGGACCAGAACTGGGAAGCAGGACAGAAACTAAAATAAACTAATGCTATGGAACGAAAACACTTAATATACAGAACTAAGGAGTGTACTCTCAAAGCAAAGGAAACTAACAATCGAAGGAGCGAACAGGCAGGGGGTTAATCCAACAGAGTCCAAGGGGAAAACTCAGTGAAGGGAAAAAACAGCAAAGTCCAAAAGCAGAGGTAGTGCATAGGTGGGAAATCTTGCAGGGGAAGAAGGCAAGCAATGATCCGGCAAAGGCTGAGGGAAGCAGAGGGCTTTAAATAGCTGAGGGAACAGGTGAATGGAATTGACTGATTGACTGCAGCTGATGCTCATGCTCACGTTACTTTTTGATGGAAAAAAGTGAATTTTTTTTCCGTCAAAAAGTAACACGCATAAGCGTAATTTTGGAAACTTGATAGGCCATTTGTCAAAAACGTGCCTACTTTACTATCTTTTCATATGTTTCTATTGTTAAGGCAATCATCAAAGTGTAATAGAATGTCTTTTGATTAATCAATAAAAGAATTTGAATCTCTAGATGATGTGTTACACATTGTTACTCCTTAGTAGCCTAGCCGCGCTAGACAACCCACGGCAACAAATTTATTTCTCTGCCAGGGTGAGTCTAGTTACCCTCCATAAGGCTCGAGGTTGGATGCTCCTAAAACTGGCCGGACGAATCACCATGAAGTGTAGAGTCAGAAGGCGGGCGTAACTAAGTGACGACAGAGGCGTGACGATTCTGACAGAAACAACCGGAAACAACTAGCCTAGCCGTGCTAGACAGCCCACGGCAATGAATTTAATTCTCTGCCAGGGTCGACAACAAAAACGACAACAGTCGTTGAGCTCCATTAGCACCGACTCTGAATCATCTTTCTGTTAACATGTCTGTAATATACTTGA